>NC_056734.1:836222276-836389776 GCF_019279795.1 Protopterus annectens | reverse complement strand
AGTTTCAGTGTTTATTTTCACTGCTCCGAATGGCAAATGTTTTGACTTTCACAATACTGATAGTAAACCATATTCAACAGTTGGAGAGTCTACAGAGGTTTCCCACAAAAAGAATACACGGTGTGGACAACATGTCCTATATAGACTGCTTCAAAGCCTTATCATTGTACTCTGTCTCCTACAAGGTGCTGAGAGGCGATCTATGCCTGGCCTTCAAAGCATCCTCAGATGTAGGTTTTATGGATCTATTACCCATCTGCAAAACTAATGGCATTAGAAACACAGATCTGGGGACAGAGGTTCATCACAAAAATAATACATGGTGTAGACAATATGTCTGCAAATAAAAAAATGGCATTAGAAATGTCTGCTCTAAGCACCTAAACCTCATCTGCAATATAAATAAAATATGTTGGAGAGACCGGTATGTTTCTCAAAGACTTTCTCTTCTCTGTAACAGGCTTGTCATCCAAGTGAAGCAAAGTTTCTCCCTGCCTTGGAATGTATCAGCAGATGGGGAATCATAAATTTAACCCTGGTCTGCCACCCATATTATATTAGAAACAGAAAGCTTGTAAATTCTGAATGACCCATATTCAAGCTATAGCCCCAATAATATGAGTAGGTATTGAAACCTGTCAGGTATATTTGAGAAGCATAGCTAGGCTTAAAAGGGCCCTTTAGGGTTGTTAATTTGGTAAGTTATATAGTACAAATTAAGATTTCTCCATCAGTACACTTTATTGTATGTTCTTAATTGCTCCCAATTGTTTTTGTTGGCTGGAGAAAATGGATAACATTCATTTCTAAGGAAACTATAAATGAAGTTGCTTTTGTTTAGTGCAGTAGTGATATTTTTCTTTTTCAGTTCACCCTTTGTTTATTTCTTCTGACTACTGTTCCTGTCTCATGAGGATGCTTGCCTGGCTTGTGAATGTGTTAAAGCACTTATTCCCTGGTAATCACCTTCTAGATACTGAACATCTTCCTACAGTCAACAAAGTTTTACCACTCCTCATTCGTACATGCTTACAAGCACCACACTGGAATACAAGAGCCACAGTTTCTGTGCTTCTGTGCAAATATATTGCTTTTCCCTGAGCTATTTCTTCTTATTATTTATGATACATGACCAGGCTGACTTTGCGGTGGTGGTGCTGCGGTAGCGTTGTCGCCTCACAGTAAGATGCTGTCCGGTTCGATTCTCAGCTAGAGCATCTTCTGCGTGGAGACATGCATGAATGGGCTTACCTTTGTTGAAGGTTGTGCGTCAGGCCTGGCAAGCCGGTATGTAAAAATCAACTGCCAATCATTAGCGGACCGGAGTTCTGCTGTGGCGACCCCTAACTGGGAAAAGCCGAAAGACACAAACAAACCAGGCTGACTTTATATTCTCACCTCTGACTTTCACAAATTTTTGACATTTCATGCTATAGTCTTAATGTAGTGTCATGTACACAGAGGGTATATATACATCATATTACATTACATAGCATTGCCAGGAAAAGGAGACAGTTTTGTATTTCTAGTCTACCCAGATTTTGCAGTAAGCACTATGCTAATATGTCATTCTCTTCACCCCCTTCACCTGCCCACTCCCCCATTTTCCATCTGGTTTTGAATGCTTCAGGAAGGTTACAATGCAACTACTATGGCAACCCTTATCATCACCCTGCCTGTAGGCTAAAAGCTGTCTTTTCTCTTTATAACTCATGCTAGCTTCATCTTACCTAGTCTTCTTCTTTATATTTATCCCATCACAATCTCCTCTCAGTGCCTTACAAACCCAAATCATGTCTCCCTCCTTTGTTATCTGTTTTCTAGTATAAATAGTCCCTAAAGTCAGAAGTGTAGAATACATGCTTTAAAAGTTTTCATGAGTTGGGAGGTGATTAGTTCACGAAAGATTTGACTCTGGTTTTCTCGAACAGTCAACATCACGTGTTTGCATTTGCATACACCCAATAATAGACAGAACCAAACTTCTTGGTTATAAAAGTATATTGTTAGTTTGCACACAGTAGCAAAGCTTCCTTAGTCATCTAATCCAACAGATAAAGCAAACAAACTATTCTCCAAAGAACATATTCATGTAGACATCATGCAGTGTTGTTGAAGTAAGGCCTTATAACTTTAAAGAATATAAAAAGTTTTAATGATTTATGTGAAATGTAATGGCTTTAGGCTGCTCTGTCATCATCGCAGTATGCCCTGTATAATAACATTACTTTTTTATCACTGTGATAGCATTTACAATTGAGTTATATCTATCTTTACATCCTAGTCCATTGTATTTCTGAATTAAATTATAACACCCTAAGAAAGCTGATTACGTGGAGTACTGAGTTTTGTGTCTTAAAATCAAATGTAATTTCTTTTGAATGGTAAAGAATTGCAAACATCAAGGTGAAACCATGTAAAACAAAATTCTGGAACTTTGACCTGGCACCAAAACAAATCTACACAAAAATACAGCTTAAGGTGTTGTACCTGTGTTATGTGACTAGAAGACATTACAAACCGTCATGCTAAGAAGCCCAACTTACATTAGCACTGAAACAAACCCATGATAGAAATAGTAGAACATTTCTAGACTGCATTCAAATTTCCAACAAAAGACCTAATCACATGCAGCAAAACTAAGCTGCAGTAACCAAAATAAAGAAAAATGTTCACCAAGGCACCAAAGTGCACTTCAAACAAAATCCACAGGTACCACCAAGGATCGAATACCAGCAGTTTTCTTTGAAAACACAGCTTTAATAAAAAATGAACAAAAACCACATACACACCAGGCATTAACATCTCCTATCTTATCTGATGAAGTAACTTGCAAAAGAAAACGTAGTAGATAGGAGACGTTAATGGCTGGAGTGTATGTGGTTTTTGTTCATTTTTATTAAAGCTGTGTTTTCAAAGAAAACTGTTGGTATTCAATCCTTGGTGGTACCTGTGGATTCTGTTTTAAGCTGCAGTAACAAATGAAACAATGTATTAAATAACTGCATACATCTTTTCTCATGGTAAATTTTTAAAATATATACTGACATGTACAAAACCATGATTCATACAGTAAAAATGGATCCAGAGCATACCTGTCAACCTCTTAGAGCAAGAAATCTGGACAAAGGCACAAATAATGGAGAGACAAAGGCCCAAAATAGGGACACTTTTTAGATATTGCCCTTACAAACTTACAAAGGTTTTGCATCAGTATGAATTTTCTAAAGGACATGATGTCTGAAACTCAAATGTGTGCCATTATTTTCTGACATCAGTCTTATATGATTTGCCAGAAAACCACAATTTTATGAGAAACAGACCAAAACACGATGCAAAATCTGGACATTTTCTAAAAATTTGGACAGTTGAGAGGTATGAATTCCAAAGTCCTTTAAAGTTTTGCTAGGTGCTATTGATTTTGATGTAATTGTCACCTGTTCGTAGTTTTCTGTTTAAAAATGTTAAACAATGTCAGACTACAGGTAGCGTTTTCGGCAGAGTGCTATACCTGTCTGCACTCCCTGATACAGGATGCTTCTTCTCTCTCCACCCATTGTTTATGCTAACTCCATGTCATGTAATCACTGCCCAAGACATCCCAAAGGAGTAAACACATTTGAAATAGTAGCAATCCATTCAAGAGGGCAAATTGAAATATACTTCAACAACTGTGCATTTCATTATCCACTTCTAATACACAACATTTGAACCCATACCATAGCATTTGACTCTAGCAAAGGATTTGCAGACATGAATCTTTTTCGTACAAATACCACTGCTACTTTGTTCTTTTTTGTATTTTGACATTTTGATTATACTGGAATGCATATGTTCCTGTGCTTGCTCATTTCAGTTTAGATGGTATATATTTTTGTGTTTGTCTCCACCTTGAATTTGGTTGGTTGGACTGGGTTGTGACTGGAAAGAGTCCTTGGACCAATCCAAGTACCTGGTTAACAAATGTAAAATAAATAAATAAATAATGGTCTTGGGCATATTTAATAAGCAAATTCTTTACAGCAATGGTAGATATGGAGCATCCCAATAGCATGTATAAAAGATGGTTTCACCTGCTCTTGCTAGATGCTAGTGTTAATTATTATTCTTACCTTTAAAGTTTATCCATGAAAATATGTTTTCCATAGGTCAGGTCTTTCTACTCATCCCTGGTCACTTGGTGAGGCAGGATATGGCTGAGCTATTAACTGTTAGCTGCATTGTTGCTATGATTGTTTATAAAAGATAAAAAAATACAAGCAAAAACAGAAAAAATGGATTTTCTGTACTTTATTCATTGTCTCATTAAGTTGAAGTGTCCGTGAACTTATTCAGACAAAAGCTCTTTTAGGTTTTGTAGTTTACACATATTTGTGTATCTTTGCATTTTGGTGTTGTGATTGTTTTACATGTTTGTCACTTGTATTACTGATTGATAAATTCAGCTCAAACTTCACTCCTCCATCACCCTCAACTGTCCCCCCAGAAATACCCTCCACCATTCTTCTGCTGATTATCACTAATGAACAGGTAGGCATAGCGCTATCTATAACTAAAAACACACCATCTATGGAGCCCACCAATATGCCAGGCTGCCTTTTAAGTAGTTTAAATCAGGACCAGTCAGGACCTATTAGGCCCAGCTGGAACTCTAGTTAAGCACAGCATCCAGACTGGTTTTATTCCGATAGAGTGGACAACAGCTACAGTCATATTTCTGCATAAAAGTGGACTGAAAAGTGATCCAGGGAGTTATAGATCCATAAACTTGACTAGCCTTGTTTGTAAGGTCATCATGGACCTGATAAATAAAGACATAGAAAAACTCCAAACACAGGACCCAACCCAATCTGGCTTCATCAAGGGTAGGTCATACCTACTAAATCTAGTGGACTTTTTGAGAAAGTCACCAAGGCCAAGAATGAGGCAAAGCAGTGCATACCACCTACCTCGACCTGGCCAAGGCATTTGACAACATTCCCCACTCAGGTATTTTAAGTAAACTCACAAAACTGGGCATAAACCCCTACATCATCAAATGAATAGCCAATTAGTTCAAGGATGGGACACGTTCAAAGTGGGTGATTCAAGTTCCAGCAAGAGGCCAGTTATTAGGTAGTGTGCCACAGGGCTCATTGCTGGGACCAGTCTTGTTCAGAATTTAGTTCTGAGATGCCAGAGTCTATGTGGAAGGCATCTGGATAGTAAAATTTGCAGATAACTGCAAGCTGAGGGCAATCTTTGCATCCCCTATTGATGTAGAGATCCTTCAGAAGGGTCTAAATCAGGCAAATGATTGGTGTCAGAACCATGGCCTGAAAATGAATACACATAAATGCATTATCATACCCTTTGGGAAATAAAATACCCATGCTAACTACAAAATTAATAACACACCTCTAAGAGTAGACTCAGAGGTAAGGGATCTAGGTACCCAGGTAGATAGCAGACTGAACTTTGACCATTACATGTCCAAAGTGGTGAAGAAATTATTCTATGTGGCACAACTTGCAAGCAAAAGTATGGCATCCAGATCCAGTGAGATTATAATCTCACTGTACACAGCCTTCATTAGACTGACAATCGAGTATAATGTGTCATTCAGAATGTACTTCACTAGGCACCTACAATAGCAACCCCAGAGGTTCCTCACTAAGAAAATACAGGCTGTTAACAACATGTCCCATGCAGATAGACTGAAAGCCCTTTCCCTTTCCTCTGTCTCCTATCAACTATTAAGGGGTGACCTATGCCTGACCTACAAGGCACTCACAAATCCAGCCTTAATGGAGCTTCTACATATCCACAAGACAAACAGTATGAAGGTCACCCTTTCCAGGGATCTGAACTTAGCCAGTAAGTTAAACAGAAATTGCTGGAGAGACAGATACATGTCTCAGAGATTGCCACTTCTTTTGACTAGGCTTCCTATTAATGTAAAGCAGAGCCTTCCCTGCCCTCTTCAAGACCAATCTAGATCAATGGATTGGGAATCATAAATTCACACCTGGGATAGTTCCCATGTCCCTTATGGATAGGGGCAATCTATAAAATACTCAAGGCATAGTCATAAACCTATGCCTTCCTCCTGTCCCTAGGGGGCATATACTGGGTAAACTTGGGTTATATTAGCTAGGCTTGTAAGGGCTGTTGAGTAGTTAGCCTAGTAATCCCATATGAACCTATGCACACCAACAAGAGGAACACATAAACACCATAAAACTGTAACGAACAATGAATATGAGCAGAGAAAACAGGCAAAATAAGTTTTATTAACAAAATAGTGAGCACTTTCATCTTATACAATTCCAAAACTTCATCAGGCAGTAGCAGTACTAACTATCCTGTTTAAATAACATCATAAATTTGTTAAAAATAATTGGTTTAATAAAAATTTTGTAGAAAATGTCCAACTGGAGGCATATGAAACAGCCTATAAATATTCAAATGTTATTCCTGTTATACATTAAAGGATTTCTAGAGCATTACCTTTTTAAAGTATTTATTTTAAGAAGACAAATTACTAAACTGTACTCATTTTAATGTATAATAGGAGTAACATTTGAATATTTATAGGCTGTTTCATATGCTTCCAGTTGGACATTTTCTACAAAATTATTTATTAAACCAATTATGTTTAATACATTTATTTTTAAATTTTTATTTATTTGGCATATTAGTATTGTTAGTCTATAATAAATGTATAAGTATAGATTGGGTTTGCTGTCTTTATATTGATATATCGAGCTGAGTATGCAGTGCTTGGATATGCCTGTATTCAAGATTCAAGTTTTTTATTATGCAAGATTTATGCATTCAAAATTTATATAAGTACAAGTTTGAATCTTATTTATAGTTTTATATAAGGTTTTAGTTTAAGTGTTATGTTACTAAAGGTTGTATAATAGGGTTGCCACCTATCCGTTTTGTTTTTCTGGACTATCTGGAAGTCAAATAGATTCTCTGGTAGTCCAGAAAACACTGTACAAACTCTGGTATTTTGTTTCAAAAAAGGAAACAGACTATCAGAGTTTATTAAATCAGCTGATTTATTATGTTTTTTACAGAAAAGCATAGTAAATCGGCTGAAAAAAGGCATCAGGAACAGAAAAAGAGGGTGTTCCCGTCTGCCGAAGTCATTGTGACATCACAAAATGGGTAGGTTGTGGGCGGGGAGGGGTGGGGATACTGGTGATGTGAGGGATGTGGCCTTACTTCGATTTTAGTCACAATGAAAGGTGGCAACCCTAATAATAAATTGTGATGTGTTTTAAACATGGTTAGTGCATTCTGTAAGCATTTTAGAGGCGGTGTTCATTTATCATGTAATTTATGAATATTTATGAAGCTGATGTCATTGATCATGTGTTTGATGATGTTCTTTAAATAGGGTAGTTAGTAATGGTACTGTCTGATGAAGTTTTGGAATTGTATAAGACAAAAGCACTCTTTTGTTAATAAAATGTATTTTGCCTGTTTGCTCATATTCTTGTCCATATGAACTTATGAACCTATGAACTTTAACTTCAGCTTATTTTTTAACATAAGTGCTTTGTTCTTCTTTCTACCAAATGTACTGCCATGTGTTAATGTATGCATTTAACAAACTACTTTTGTTGTTATTGCAGATGTTTACATCAATAATTTTTGCTGCAATTGGATTTGTGGGAGCTGGTTATTGCTTTATTATCTCTGCAGTTGCCATAAACAAGGGTCCCAAATGTGAGAATGGATTTAATGCAACTTACAGTTATCCATTTCATGACGGGTAAGAATGAGTTTTGTTATATCTGACTACAGGAATTGCATTTCTGCAAACTATAATGTAGGATACAGAAGTACAGCTAATATAGAGAATGTTTATAATGTTGACCACTTTACATTAGGTGCATATCTGTCATAAAGCAACAATTTCTGTATTAGTAATGTATGATCAGTGTGCAACTGTGACATAGTGCAAAACATGTCAGTGATGGATAGATTCCAATTAAAAAAGAAAAACCCATCTGTGAGGTACGAATATCAATTTATCAAACAAGATTCCCAAATCCATATAGTCTGCTAAAATTGGAGGATTTTCTGTGAATATGGCTGTTGAATTTCTATTTCCTCCAAAATCAATATTTTGAAAATTTTGTAGGATGTATTAGTCTCAAAGGTTGCTAAATTCTAAGAAGATTTACAGAGGCAGACAGATTGCCTCACAGGCATGTGAGCACACATGTAAACACACAAGCATGCATGCACATGCACACAAGCATGCATGAGAACACACAGAATTTCACATACATGGAGAGAGCAGATGCAGAACAAATATTTAGTTACATTTCCTGATTTGTATTTCTCAGGAAATTGTTACTGTGAAATATATATTACATTATTCCAAGCAAATGCATTTTAGTGAAGCTTGATTCAATCAAATTTTCCACATTCTAGCAATATGAGTCTATATTCAGCAGTGAATTTTGTTACAGCTTGCACTTCGTGAGCACTGTAAATAAACAAATAATTATTTACTTTTTTGCACAGCACATAACAGTGCACATAACAGTGCATCTACTTGGCTCTATTGGGGAAAGAGCTGAGACATGCTTAATTTTAGTACAACACTGCAGTAGAATCACCTAAAATGAAATTGCTTCAAAGTTGTGCCATTTTTTGGGAGGGGGGAGTTGCAATCAGCAACTGATGTTACTGTGATTTTTTTTGTTCTGCTCTCCTCTTTCTGCTTTGCTTCAGAGGACAGCAGAACATACAATGAGTGACGCAGGCTTATTGTCCTAGTATGTACTATAAATTGTTTGTATTTTATTCACTCTATTGTGGCGTGTAGCACATTATAAAATCTTTGTTTACAAAATCAGGCCTGTGCACTCAACTGTTGTACAGCAAACAATAGCTGTATTGCCAGAATTTGAAGTGGAGATAGTAACATACATTTTTTTCGTCAAGTTGTCTCAAACAGTATGTGGAAATGTAACTGTTGTTATTGAAAAATAACTTTTTTCAGATCCAGATAAGATGTCAGATATGAGCGTTTTATATTAACAGAAACATGAATCTGAGAAGAAATTCAAATCTGCTAATTGCATTAATAACCACTGGCTTGGAGGTGTTGCATTTTAAACACTGTTTTTTTTTTTTTAATCAGTGTATTTAATGTATTCTTTACACAGAAATTATCTATCAAATCATACCATATGGAGTCAATGCTCAGAACCAAAAGATGTAATTCCATGGAACCTGACTCTGTTCAGCCTCCTTCTGATAATGAGTGGAGTGCAGGCAGTTCTTTGTGCTATTCAAGCTATCAATGGTCTCATCGGAACCATCTGTGGAGATTGCTGCGGCTGTTGTGGAGTAAGTGATGTAATGCGTTCGTGCTCTTCAAATAATGCAGATTTTTGTTAAGAACTATTGCCTTCCCATGCCCTGCTTCCTGCATTGCTGTTGCATTTATAATGTGTTATGTACTTTTGTTCATTTATTTGTGTACCCTCCCTGAATCCTCTTTAGAGACAAGCCTTTCTTACTGTTCTTTTCCCAGATAAGGTGGTAAGACACTTGAATGTTCAGCTTTCTGAAAACTGTACCCATGCATTAAAACATTTTTTCTATCTGCTGGATTTATTTCCAAGTTCCCTATTAGAAGTAAAGACTTGAAGTGTAATTCACAAGAAGTGATAGTGAAGTGCAAAAGTCATTATTATTACACATTAAAAGACCCTCTTGCACCCACTGATTGGGTAGCTGCATCTACCTCCTGGTATATACATGTACTAACTCTGAGATAGCTGTACCACAGATTAGGACATTTTCAAGATACACCAATTTTCGAATGAAATATATTCCCAATAAGCTCATCTGAATGTTTGCAGTTTCAAGGACTGCACTTACTATGGCCTTGTTTCCTGTACTAAGCATGAGATTTCCACGTAAAAGGCACCTCCCCTTTGTATTGGTTTCACTGCTGGCCATGATGATAAGGGAGAACAAACATCATGGCTTCCATGCAGAAGGGTAAGACTTGATGTTGCTTATTTCGTGAATTGTTTGTATGAGACACTGAAGAAACGCGATGAGGTAATTTGGTTTTGCGTATTGCATTCCTTCAAATGTCAAAATATCATCTCCTTTCGATTCTTTTTTATTTATAGTTACTGGAACAGGTTACAGAGATGGTGCCACTTACATGACACTGTTTGTAATTTATATCACAAGGATGAGTTAAAATGTGCGACATCTTATAAATTGTATTATTTACTAATACTAATGAATATAATATCTTCACATGATCATGAATGTGTGATCATTCATTGTCTTTTCTTGGCAAACAACATGGTACACATTACCATTTTTTGCATGTAAATGTATAATAAAGAAATAATCAGATTTCAAAACTGAGGTGTTGTTCACATGTTAATTTACATTTTGATTGTGTTAATAATTGTGAAACCATGGTAACTCAGAACACAGCATGCTAAAGTACTGTTTAGTACTTTTGTCTAAGTATGCCAACTTTTCATGCATTGTAGACCACACTCATTTAATACTATAATACTAATATAATACTATAATAATAATACTATAATACTAATAATAATAATACTAGCCCATCCAGCCACATTCAAATTATACTCCAGTGTCCTGTGTTTTTGATAACTATTATAGGTGTTGTACATTCTTTTAAAAATACTGTAGTACAAATATTGTTCCCATACTCATTTTATTATGCCCTTTCATGATTTGATATGTCAGTCTCTATGATTTACTTATGTTCTCCCTCTGATTCTGTCATGCGGATCAGTCTGTATTACTTGCAGATATTTGTTGCAGTCACAAATGCAAATGACAGGACTTTTTACACGTTTTTGTTTACAAAATTTCTGAAAATTACTAAAACGTAGCTACCAAACAACATAATAACAACGACAAACATGTAGACGAAGGATGAAAACCTCTAGTAATTCTAAAAATATAGTTTTCAGACAGCATAACAGTTGAGTTCTAAATTTAGAATATAATTTTAAAGAATTTACAACTAGTCACAAATTTTAATTGCATTATTTTCAAGATTTCACCAGCAAGTTGTAAGATAGTATTTAGTGAAATAGAAATAAAACCCCAGACATTTGTAATTACAGATCTGTGGGCAATGCATGGGGATAAGATGTTCTAAATGTGCCAGATACCACTCTAATCTATTTTGTATCAAGTTTAAATTAAAAAAAATGGCATTCATATTTAGATGAAGGATGAAAACCTCTAGTAATTCTAAAAATATAGTTTTCAGACAGCATAACAGTTGAGTTCTAAATTTAGAATATAATTTTAAAGAATTTACAATTTGTAAGAACTAGTCACAAATTTTAATTGCATTATTTTCAAGATTTCACCAGCAAGTTGTAAGATAGTATTTAGTGAAATAGAAATAAAACCCCAGACATTTGTAATTACAGATCTGTGGGCAATGCATGGGGATAAGATGTTCTAAATGTGCCAGATACCACTCTAATCTATTTTGTATCAAGTTTAAATTAAAAAATGACATTCAAAACAAATCCATAGAAGAGTCATGCATTTTTAGTTCCAAATATGTACCCAATATCAAGCTCTAAAGCACTGCAACCAGGGTATCTGCCATGATGTGAATGAAGGAATATTAGTTGCCAGTTTAAAAGGGCTGTTATGTACATTTTGAAGAAATTTCTTGCTATATACAGCTGGCATTCTGTAATTTTAAAGTTTTTTTTATATATAAATGATTAATTCAACTTACTTCCCTTTATTTCCAAATCTTAGAATATTACATTACACATCAATTTACAAAATGTTGACTCCTCACCAAATATGCATTAAAAAAGGTTTTATTATTAATTAAGCATTAGTGGTGAATGCAGTGCCAATTACAATAAACTCCAGGCATGTGTATAAGTATATGCTTACCTCAAAATGTCTAACTCCAGATGTATAAAGCAAATGGTCATTTGGGAAAAGACTCCAAATTCTGGACAATTTAAATGTTGATGACATGCAGGTAGGTGCATGCGTGAATGGGTGTGCCTTCTTTGAAGGTTGGGCTGGCAACTCAGCACCGTAAAAATCCACTGCCAATCATTAGCGGACCGGAGTTCCGCTGTGGCGACCCCTAACTGGGAAAAGCTGAAAGACTGATGATGACTTTTACATTAGAACTTCTGAAAATAATTTCCAGTTTTAGCAGAGATGGAGAAGAAGTTTGAGAACACATTAGGAGTGTACCTTCAAAATCTAGACAGTTAAGGGATATGCTTACATGATGTTTTCCAAAAGTTTCATCTGATATCTAAATTCTGTAGAATTTATTTGATACTTCACTTTATGAGTACTTAATGTTATTTCCCAAGTTGGCAAAAGTGCTTCAGTAATTTAAATCTAAGCCCTGCATGGGCAAAGCTGCAGTAGTTTCACTATAATTCTGTTACTTTTTTTAAAGCAGTAGCATTTTAAAATACATTTTATGCCAATATTGATATTTTATAAGATAGCTGGCATTCCAGATTTCCCTTGAAATGAGTGGAGTGGCACAGCTGACAGCACCCTTAGCTTTTATTCTGAGAGTTTATTTATCATGATGTAGCTGTTTATTTTAGAATAATTACATACCACTGAGGTTTCGCCTTTATGATATGATGGTGTGTCATATATCTATATTTGGGCAATTCTCCCACTTTTGTTTCCAAATTATTTTGAAGGCTAAATGAATATGTTTTTATGTTTGTTTTGCTACATTTCATATATGAAGAGGCCCATGTTAAAAATAAATGTTAGCAAAGTTGTATCACTTTGCACTATGGCTTGCTGGCAGCATAAAGAGTCATTTTCTTACCTTTGTACAGCCTTAGAGCTGGACTTTTTTAGTTAGTAAGTAGGGCACATGGAACAACTTTATTACTGGATACTCAAAGCTCAGTACAAACGAGTCAACATTTCTATGTATACATAGTAGGGACAGTTTCATGCAAGTGATTTATCAACAGTGGTTTACTGCTTCATTTGAGGGCCAACCGTCAGTCACATTTCACTTAAACTCACCACACACAGTCATAGCATCAGTATGTTGGCAGCAGAGTGCACATAATAAATGCAGCAAGGTAAAAGTGGACTCTTTTGACATATTGTACCGAGTAAATACCATCCTTTGTGGTAGAAGAACCGTGTTTAATTTATTCTGTAATTATAGTACATGTGCCCCCCCAGACACACACACAGCAATATCAGCAGATTTTCAGAACCAGAAGCTGAAACAGTCAAACATGGGAGCTAGTTTTTACTACAGTGTTAGCTTATCAACAACTTTTTTCTTCTTTTATTCCTCTAGAACTATATTCAGAAATAGCACCCATTTGTAACAAAGAATTCATTGTTAATAGAAAAAGAAGATGCAGTTGCTTTCCATTTTGATGCAAATGTGCTTATTTTTGAATATAGTTACATACAGCTTTGAATTCAAACTTTCTGTCTTGTTAGGTCATCTAATAGTCTGCTAAGATGCTCTGAAAATAGTAACTCCTTCTGCTCAGGCAAATCTCACAGATGCAAGGCTCTGTGTCAGCATTTACTGTTCTTAATGCTTCACTTGTTTTGTCAGTGCATTTATACTAATGTGGGTTTTCTTTTTGTTACAGGGCTCGTGAGTTCATTAATGAAATGAATGCTACTGACAATGGGACTTGAAGAACCGACGTTTAACTGCTTGTATTTTAACTATTACTATTTATGTGTAATTATTTCTGATTCATTGCTGTCAACAGAAACAACTTTGCAGTGAAGGAAAAATACTTTACAGTGTATACTAATTTATAACATTTTCTCGTACCTTTGTAAATGACAGAATGTGTATATTTCTGCTTCTCTTTGGAGGGCCATGGTCTGATGAAAAAGACTGTCATTTATAAAAATAGTTAACAGTAACTAGTTTGTTACATATTTATAATGTAAAATGAAAAATTGCAACATGAATCCTTGTGGATTTACTTTATTACATTATATGTTTAAAAAGTATATACTGTTAGGTTTGTAAAACTTCTTGCAATTACTTCACAGTCTTTTCTATTAGAACATTCCACAGATTATATGGTTTGAGATTCAAGTTATTTTTTTTTCAATCCTAAATACAGTTTACTTTTATTAAATGCCTTATTTTTGTATATTTGTCATTGTGATAAGTTTTGTTAACCCCTTTGGTATTGATGGTCTGGATTGCAGATTCCATTTCTGGACTGTCACATGTATTCAGTAGAGTTACTAAATGCAGATAATTTTGAATGCCTTCTACAGATAGTGCAAAACTAATTAGCATTATTATTGCATTGTTAGTTGTGGTCCTTTGCTCTGCTATCTTTGTAGACATCTGGGCACAATAGCATACATGCAGATTTGGCTGGGTCATGTTCTGATGGGTATGGCATGGAACACAAAATCATCTGGGAGCAAACTGTAATCTGACATGGATAAGGTTATTAAATGACCTCTGTTTTACACTATCTACTATTTATAGCTCTGAATAATTACTTTTATTGTTACTCTGATAAGTTTTGTGCCTGATCCAAAATGTAACCAACTGATTCATGCCCAGTACCTCAGTGGGGACACACCATTCAGCGGTGGTCTGTGGACACATCTTTAGGGGAAAGCAGTGTCACACAGCACCAGTTTCATTGATGGGCAAGACTTACCTATGGAAATTGCTTCAAAAAAGTCCATTGATTGTGTGATATCACCTCATTCTACCTGAACAAAACATCTCTTTCAGTAACAGAAAACAATCTGCACAGGCAGACTAAGTGCCTTAGATAAAAAAGTAATGTCCTGAAGGTAGGACTCTAAATTTGATCTTTTAACATATAACACAGAGTGCATGTGCAAAGAAATGATTGTGTGTGATCATGCATAGATTACACCCTAAAATGTGCTATTCTGTGTATAAGTTTATGCTGTCCTTAGTATAGTTTGTTAGAAATTTTGATTGCATCCTGGATTCGCTGAAAATGGAAATTACCAGCTAAATTTTACAGTACAGCTTGTCTTGTTTTGATGTGAAACTGATATAGTTACATTATTTTCTGTACACATAAAAAAAAAAAAAGATCCATAATTTACTAATAAAGGTAACGCGTACTATATTTCCAGTATGCATTTTATTATTTTGTAGCAATTGCTGTTGGACAGCTTCTTTTGTCTTTTTTAAATGTCAAACATTTAGGAAACAAGCTTCCCATATGTTAGTTAATACACAGGGAGTTTCCTGTTTAGTAATAGCCAAGTCCCATAATGGCCAGGCCAGTGGTAAGAACCATATAATATATACTTTAATGTGCTTCTGAACATGACATATTAGGGCTGACAGTGGATATAAACCACCTTTACAGTGTCTGGAAGATGTGTATCACATGCATTATGTAAGTCTTAAAATGTCTAAGTACTTTGGTTTCATCTGTAATTGTTTTAACTTAATTCATCCACTGTGCATTACAGTGTATGTTATTTTTATGTATGCTTATTTTACGGTGAGGAACTGGAAAGAATTTAAAAAAGGAAGTAAATGAAATACATTTGTAAATTTAAGTGACTGTGTCTTATTACATTTCTGTTATATACATTGCAGATTATAGGGAAATAATACTGTTTTTAACAGAAAGAACAACAAAAGAGACATTGCCATGTGACACACTAGAATTGGACTATACAGTCCCTCAGCTGAACAGTTTTCTTCCTGATCTTTATATTTTTTCAGAATACACACCACAAGAAAAAAATATATTTTTTTTGACTGAAAGAAATATACAGTATGAATGTATGTACTGTTTTTAATGCTGAATTAAATTTATTTGGTATATTATGGACACCTTGATACCGGTACAGTAAATCCTAATTTTCTATATATTATAGCTACTATATTGTCTTTAAAACAAGTTCTTAACCTCTGCATTTGACTTATAGAATAACTGAGCAATGCTCCAACCCTAAGAATTGTCAGTTAGCTCCAGTCTGAAAGGGGTGTTTCGTATGTTACACAGTGTGGCAGTCAGTGGGCTGTGTTACACTGCAGTACTCCAGGAATGTTGAACCTGACTTCTCTTAAAGATAGCACGTGGGATTATGTTTGAGTTATGTTGTAGTTGTAGGCTAAAAAAGGCTAGGTCATGTATGTTTGGAGAAAGGCTTGCCATGGCCACTGTAATAGGCACAGAACAACCAGTGTGACCACGTATTATGGCAGATATGCTGTGGGGAGTGCTAACCAGGAGGGTTAGTGCCAAGGTATGGGATAAGAAGTGAGTGTTATCCCCACAGCAGCAAAAATAGCCTGGAAGAGTACACCCTGCCATGATTGAGACAGGGGGGAAGATACAAAATCAGGGTACAGCAGAGCAGAGTGTACTATTAGGCTGATAGGAAGATACTGTATCTGGCAAATGCATCGGGTTACTTTGACGCAGATAACCTAACTATTTGATTTCACAAATTTACAAATGTTGGATAACCAGATTTTTAAGGTGCTACTTAGACAAACATTCTTTTTTAAATTCTCTGTGGGTACATTATTGGAGTGCTTCACTGATCATCTGTTGATAACAGAGTTACAAGTTACGAATAGATCTTCTCATACATTTTACTGTACATAAAAGGAAAGCTCAGATCGCTCAAACTGCCTGATGGTCTACTTTGCAGCACCCATGCTGAAGCATCTGAATGGTTTATCCCCCCCAAAAAGGAGGCAGTGCAGGGGGGCAAGTCATCAACTGTTGATTGCTTAGTGCACTCTTTATAAACCAAATTAAAGTTAGTGGTCTGTCTTCCAGAATAGCCACTGCTTCATGGGTCATACCTTGCCCTACAATGGCATTTTTTTCCGGTTTGCAGCATACATTTATACCAGAGTTCCCTGGCCTCTCATAATTCTACTCTACACCTACAAACCACTGACAAAATATATCATAAATCACGGTACCACTGTCCCCAGAACCCCTGCTCAGACTTATAAGCAGTACTCCTTCCATGCCCTCATGATCTGTATGATAATTACAGCTAGTACCTTCACTGGAGCTTAACTGCGGTGGTGGTGCTGCGGTAGTGTTGTCACCTCACAGCAAGACATTGTCCCATTCGATTCTCAGCTAGAGCGTCTTCTGTGTGGAGGCATACGCAAATGGGGCATGCCTTCGTTGAAGGTTGTGTGTCAGGGCTGGTAACCCGGTACGTAAAAAATCCACTACCAATCATTAGCGGACCGGAGTTCTGCTGTGGTGACCCCTAACCGGGAAAAGCCAAAAGACACAAACAAACCTTCACTGAAGCTTCAGAGTGGCTCTTAACAGAAATAGGGAAGAGCTTTGGATGACAAGGATCTATGTTTCTGAAGTAGGAAACGACTACTACTGAAGGTCACGATTACTGGGTCTAAAACGTGTTCCCCTAACCTTCATACCCCACCTGCTACAGTACTAAATGCAGTGCTGGCTCCACCTAGCTGACTCTGATTCATTAGTGCTTGTAATTATGTTACTGTTGCTGTGTCCCGTAAGGTTCATGTGTTACAGAAGTGAGTCTCTGTCTCTCGCTCTGTCTCTTCTGTGATGCTTTTTTCCATGTTTGATGCAGTTGTTTCGAGATTATTAAGGTGCCTTTTTTGATTCCACATTTCAGCTCCCTACATTATTATTTCTTATTTCTTGTCAATAGTTGGTACCAGCTGTAAATCACTGTTTAACTCTATAATTTTCATATGGAAGATTATAGAATGACATTGTGACAGCCAGACTTCTGGGTCCTTATCTAGTGATTCTGACACAACTAAACACAATTCAAATTTCTAAAAATGCCAAGTCATATAAAATCAAAATGCATCTTTCTTTCACTGACATAATCTCAAGACTAACTGTTTAATTATTTGTTTATTGTTGAAAAAAGGATTTAAAGTACTACTTTCTAAAATTGCACATTCCTAGCAAAGTACTCCTACAGTTCCTGTTTAATCCTACTGATTTCCCATTTTTATCCTCTGTTAATCCAAAGATAGATGGATAAAGTCCTGACTATCACCCAGATGGCCAGAATACAGTCCGATGGTCTGTCACTGGAATGAGCAGGGTGAGGAGGGTAAAACAGAGTGGCTGACATTGGCTCACCCATCCTGGGAAAGAGAATTTGAGCCACTGTACGGCTGACCACAACAGGAGTGTTGAGGAGTTACAGGATGCAGCTATTGGGTCAGTGTAACTAAATGCTGCACATAAGTCAGTTAGGCATACACATGGGTGTGAGAACAGGTGTGGGACTTCCCAGAACAGCAGCAGCACATGTGGAAGTTATTAATTGTTGCAGAAGAGTCCACATGAACATGGACTGGCCTGCTCCCTAACACCCAACTTTAATATCCTGGGGGATTGAATGGGCTAGTAATACTCTTGCCCTGAACATGAAATGAAAGGGCCATACAGGTCTTGCATTGGTCATGGAAAAAAGAGATGGCTCTTGCCCCTAGAGGAAGAGGAGGAAGAGCAAATGGGTAAAGGAGGGTGCCTAATGCTGGTCATGTAAGGGGATAAAAATAATGATGAATTCAGTAATGTATGGAACAGATATACAGTAATTCTGATGAGGAGCTAAAAAAAGACAAAAAAAAAACAAATAATCTGTCAGTATTTAGTATAGGCTCACCAGCTTTACCACTAAGCATAGAAAAGGGTAGACTGGATTGGCTAACAGGCCTTTATCTGCTCTTAAAGTTTGTGTTTCTGTATTAAGATTTTATTAAGGCCTCATGCACTGTTTGTAGCTTTTTTCTCAACACACAATTTCTCACAGGAGCTGTGAGATGTACACCAATCACAAAGCATTTTTTGTTGTCAATTTCTGACTTGCACTGGAAATTGGGAGAGTGTAGGAAAGGAAGTGAGAGAAAGTGAAGAATGAAGTGAAGCTAGAACATGGTGTCAAAGTATTTAACTGTCATAATTAAGTGGCATAAGTGAATATAGAAAGTAAGATGAGGACAAGAAAAGAGCCAGGCCAGTGATGTAAAGGGATAAAAATATGATCATGGCCCAAGCAACTTGAGTTAATTTTTTGATTTAGTCACTTGACGGAACTGGCATGGAGGAGGATGGCTATGACCATACAAATGGGGGAGAAGGTGGAGCCAGCTGCAGGCTGTAGCAGTCCTTCAGAGGAAGAAGGTAGACCCATTACCTGGGGGTGCATCTATACCTGTGGAACGCCAAGCCATCAGGTTGCAATAGCTTTCATTGCACAAGTAGATGGAGCATATCCTTGTGTAGGGAAGGCAATGTGGCTCTCATGCCCTCCTGCCCAGAGCAGGGGTTAGGCCATCTAAGAAATGTCCTCATTGTCAGGATATTGGAGGGGACACAAGCAACTTTTTGTCTACCTTAAAGATGAGCTTTGAAAGATGAGCTTGAGACCAACTGGGAAGGCCTGAATTTTGCCAGGTGCAGGGAATAAAGGCACAAAGAAAAAAAAAACTTAGAACAAAGTGAAGTTAGAAATTCAGTGTTTAATTTATGGGTCTTATATTAAAAATTGAAAAGACCCAAGATCAAACTGCTTAAAGGTCGAAAATGCCATACCTCAAAGTCCATCTTGTGGGGCAGTGCCCCACACCCCCCCAATAATTATATATACCAACTCCGAGATCGCACTACAGTGAGGAAAGGGTGAATTTTCTGATCTTCACTGTTCCACGATCTCATGAAAAAAACACATTGATGAATGGTATTTCCAACGTTAAAGCAATTTGATGTTCAACCGCTTCAATTTCATGATAGAAACCCAGATTTGTGTATCAGAACAATTGTGGCACTGTTTGAACCTTTGTTATAAATTTCTGTGCTAGTTTGAAAGTGTAAGAGGAAATATGAATGTCAAAGTAAAATACAAGTGTTAAATCTTTTAAAAAAGCATTTGAAATGTTAGAATGTGTGTGTGTGTGTGTGTGTGTGTGTGTGTGTGTGTGTGTGTGTGTGTGTAGGGCATTTAGAGACTACTACTTTTGGGAATGCTTGCCGTTATCAAAAAGTAGTACAGAAGCATTGGACAACATCTGTAGGAAAATTATATAGGAATGAGAAATACCATATACACTTGAATAAGATCTCCTGTTAATAGGTCTCGTACTGTTCAGTTTCAGACATTTTAATGTTTCACAATAACTTATAACTTTCACATCCATGGATTTTCTAATGTACCTTTTCCATGCCAGTTTTCTTATAAAGTTTCCATGTTATTAAGCCATGTTCTAGTTCAGGTCTAATGTAACTCACAAATAATTATTTCATTACTTCTGATTTCCTAGACTTTGTAAATCATTTTATCCAGCTTGTAGTTATAGAACTACCATTAATCAGTTGGTTTATATGATCAGAAAAATTCTAAACTGGATCTAGCCATATACCCAAGTTTTTAAATGAATCAACAGTTTGAATCACTGTGTGCTGTATTAAATATTCACCCTTTAATCTATGTCTCACAAATCTCATATACCTAGGTTTTGATATATTATTATAATATTCCAAAGACTTGCATCTGGAGAGTTTCTTCCCAGGCATCTGCTGAAAATAGGCTCTGTCCTAGCTGGACTTTCCCAGTCAATACATGTTAAATAAATAAATCAATAATAAATATTATCATCCTGTACCTGTGTATCCAATCTAGTCAAGTTATTTTAGACATGCCCTATCTGTAATAGATGTAATCAGTTTTCCCATTTCAAGTAATCTGCATGCAGACTGTAGAACACATCAGCTGAAAAAGATCTGAAAGATACAATCTAAACAAGCATAAGCCTGTGGGACACCCTGACTGTAACCAAGAATTTAATCTGTCCAATTGCTATATAATATCTGTCATGTCCTAATTGTAAGCTGTATAGCTATTCACCTTATCAAGATTACATTAATATCTTGGTTCTAATTTATTAATCAGCATTTATGTATGGCCCTATCAATGGCTGAAAACAATTCTACATAAATTACATCACAACATACTTTTTCATATGTAGCTGTTATTATATAATTATAGAACATCATGTTAAAGGTAGCTATAGACCTATTTTTTAACATGTGCATGCTGATATATGGTTTCAAGTCCCAACCTTTCCAATTCTGAAAATAATTTATCTAAAATAACCAAACAAGGTGACTAAAATATTATTAGCTGAACTAAAACCAAGTATAGGATACCGATGAAAAAGGTGATCACCAGGTATTCACTTCACATAAAGATAATTCTGATAAAGTCCTTGCACAGGACAAAAGCACTCAATAGATGACATTTTTTTACAATGCCTGGTGACCACCTTTTCCAATGTTATGCAATACCCGATTTTAAATTATCTAAAATAAAATTTTTCATTATTTTTCCAAAACAAAAAGGTAGACATAAGGGTCTATATGAATATAGGTTTACCTCATGTCTCTTTCCCTTAAAGATGGGTTTAACAAGTGCATGTCTAAAATCTCAAGGAATCTCTCTGTACTTAAATGACTTAGTGAATAATAGATGCCACATACAGTACTATAAGGTCATGCTGAAGTGTTCTCAGGATATTATCACTAATTTTGTCTCCTTCTTCAGCTTTACTAGGATACAGTTTTAGTACTTTTTTATCATAGTAATTTCATTTCAGTGTTTGAAGTACCTAGATGTTAGTATCATAAATTACTTCCACCTGTTTTGCATAAGAATTTGTAAGTATATCTATAATTAGATATGCTGAAGCTCTGACAAGGCCAAAAGCACTCATATCTTGTTTTAACTTAATAATCCATGGTTTAAATGAGCATTTTCAGCTAGAATCCATTTTTTTTCTTATCTTTAATAAAAATACAAAGTAGGGCCATGGTGGTGCAGCAGTTAGCATTGTCCCCTCACAGCAAGAGGTTCTCCCATTCAATTCTCGGCTGAAGCGCCTTCTGTGTGGAGTCTGTATGTCCTCTCCGCGATCGAGTGACGTCTAAAGACATGCAAGTAGGTGCATGCATGAATGGGTTTGCCTTCTTTAAAGGTTGGGTTTTGGGCTGGCAACTCGGCACGATAAAAATCCACTGCCAATCATTAGCAGATCGGAGTTCCACTGTGGCGACCCCTAACCAGGAAAAGCCGAAAGAAGACACAATAAGAATACAAAGTTATATTTGACAGGGATCTTCCATAAGAAGTTGTTACAACAACCTAGTTTACTAATTTGAATGCCAGTATCTAGAGCAGTCATTCCTATACAACTAGTTTTCCCTTTTTAAGAATACTTTTTAGAAATTACACAGTTATCTGTTGGTCTTTACTCCTACCACATCTTAGATATCTATAAACTAGTTTTCTATTATGTTCAATATGTTTATGCAAATTTTCTTCATTTTTATCATATCTCACACTGTGTTTCATTTGCTTGAACTGTTTATTTATTTTAGTTTTCAAAGTTATTGTTTGACCCTTTCTTATATTCTTTATCTCTCATCTTAATCTTTGTGTACCTAAATCCTAATGTTAAACAGTGTTTTGATTTTTTTTGTATCCAAATAATTTTCCTCACATTTACCACATTTCTTCTGCTAACTGTATATCAGCATGCATATGTCTTCAGCATCAACTTATAAGTACATGACATCCCCCAATTAGATTTACACACAGACTGTTTTGATTCTGTTTCATCTGTTATTAAATTACTGTGCATTGGTTTGGATTGCAGTTTGGCAGAATTATCCAGCAACAATTTAATCTTTATAACCCCATGATTACTGCACATTAAAGGGGGTAATACTTGATGTGAAGTAACAGTCATCTTGCAAAGAATTCATATAATATCCAATATGTTTTCTTCTCTGTTATGTTTATTTGTAATCTGTAGCAACTGTTGTTTGTGTACATATATAATAAACAATTTTGATACTAATGTCAGATCAATTTTACTGTAGACTGCCTCTGATAAATTACAGTCTCCAGACATAATAATTTCCTTCCTGTGTTTCATGCAAGAAATATATGAATTCTCTAGGTCATCAGCACTTGACTTTGGTGGTCTATGCACTCCCACCATTTGTAATCTGTTCAAGGGGTGTCTTTATTATCACAGTTAAGCAATCTATGCTATTAGTGTTATCACCAATGATGTACAAATCACAGCCTTCATAACAGTATTTAATCCCTATAATAATACCTCCTCCTATTTTATTTATTTATTTATTTTGTTAGAGTGTTTGTTACAGTAAAACTATCGGCCTGACAAAAGTGGTTTGCAAACATTATTTTTTAAACATGTTTCAAGGAAAATAACAAAAAACATTCTTGGTATCCTTAAATAAAACAGATACATTCAATTTCCTGGTTAACAACTTAAACTCAACAATATGTTCTACTAAATCAAAAGTTTTTGCGGGAACAAATGTAAATCCTTTCTCAAAGAGGAAGACAAATTCAGGTGTATTAGTTAAGTGGCTGTAATTAAAAACAGCAAACTCTTTATAGCTGATTTACCACCCTGTCTCCACTTATTTTAAATGAACTGTCACCATATAATATATCATTGGGTGTGGGGGACTTCAAAATTGTTACTTTCTGTCTCTTCCTTTTCCCCTTTTTGAATTTACTTTGTTCCATGTTGGTATTGGTGGATTGCTTACATGGCTGACCAGGTTAGACTTGTGCTGGAAATTCCCCCATTCTTGATGAACCAGCCTTTCTGATCTCAGTAAAGGGGGGTATCATAAAGGGTTAAGTGACCTATTCTCAGTTCCATCAGCCACCCCTGTTCAGCCTCATCACTTCCTATGTGGATGCCAATGTATTCACTGTGATTATAAGATCCACTGTATTCTCTTTGTACATCATTAGACTCAACCCTATCAGAATCTCTATACCTATCTTCATAGTCCCTTGCCCTAATGGAATGGGGTATGTGGTAGGCTAATTTATTATGGTACTATATTAAATCTCTTTCAATCCTTTTATTTTTCTGCTTCTTCCTGGAACCACTTTGTTTATTAATCTGCTTAAAATACACTCGTATTTACTTTGGTGTAATATAAAGAGCAACTCTTTTGCTATATTGTCATTAAGAATGTTTGCTTCCTCAATTCTTTCATTAATACATTTCTTATTGTACTTAATAAGAGCCTGTAACATTTCAGACCTGTGCCAAAAAAACTTGTCACACAATTAACGATAAAATAAGGGAATTTATAACAGTGTAACCCTTGTGGGATAATCTGCAGTCTCACAAATTCATCAAAATAACTATTCTCTGTTTGTAAGTTTCACAATTTAGTAAGTCTTTTCTCAAATGTTATTAACATATTGGAAAAGGAAGGAGAATTGTTCCTTTCAAAATCCATAGTGGGAGTATTTCTGTTATTAAAAACAAATGTTTGTTTCATTCACATTGAAAATGATGAAGGCAAACACTGTTGGTTGGAAGGGTTTGTAATCCCTCCATCAATATTGTTAAAGTTAAACCCAGTACTAGACCCACTCACTTTAATATTGCACCTAAATATTGGCTACAAATGATTTACAGTACCTTGATGCAGTGGAAATGAACCAGAACGTGCTGCATTGGGGAACGACTGTTCAGCAACCCAAGTGCTACCCAAACCTTCCTGACAGTCTTCCTGACAAATATGGTAACCTCCTCTTGTTCTACCGTTGACTCTAGCATGGTCTAATCCTCCTTACCCCAGACCTTGGGAAGACAAGGATTTGCCACTGGAAGTAGTGGAATGAATAAAATCCAATGAAGTACATGATTGTAGTAGCTTATAATGCCATTTGAGCTCCCCCTTCATGTTAGCCGTATCAGTCAGTAAAATAGAAATGTCCACTTCGCTGCCTGAAACTTTAGAAAAACTACAGTTAGCCAATGAGGCTGAAAAAAACATCTAGAGGCATCTCTTCTGCTGTATCCATAACGAACCATGAAGTAAAGGCTCAAAAAACGTAACCATCAAATAACCATGCGATTGTGTTGAAAATAGCCAAGACAAAATCCTACAAACAATGTACAAACTAATATTAAACAAAGTACACTGAGCTACCTTTGTAAAAAGGGAAGGACTTTATGAAGTAGTTATTCTAACCCACCATGTCTGTCTTGCACATTACACTAAGATGCTAGATGCGTCTTCTTGTCCAAGAAGTCACTGCTCAAGCTAGCCCTTTTGAACGCTAGAGTGTGCCTGATTACAGTCTAGCCTTTGTTTTTTACCAATAAAAAGTAAAAATGAGCTAAAACAATCAAATATAAATCAAACAAAGCTTCTCCAACAACACAGTTACACAGGCAGAATGGATTCCTACATTGACTTCATTTTTCTTCCGACAGTGCTGTTGCAACTCCCTACTGAAGATTCAGCTTCTTTCCATTCCTTTAATACACTGATGTGATCGATTTGTTCTGGCTTTCTTTTACCAGTCTGCTCATTTAAACTTTTCAACATTTTGAATGGATGTTGCCAGTTTGCTAAAAACATGTTTTCTGTTAATAGAACAAACACCAAGACTTTGTCTACTGACTGGAATTATTTCCTTTTATTTCCTATTATACACTCTTTTCTGCACTTCATGAACTATTAACATGTTCTGTTTTACTGTGGCCTTCATCTCTAATAGGATCATAGGAGTTGCAAGACAACTGGGCTGTGAGGCCATTTCTGCCTTGCCAGTACCTGCCCTTAGGCCTTGCTTGTGTTTTCAAGGAAGGCCAGACCAGCCATATCAGACATGAATTTATGAAAACTCATCCAGTTGCCTGGCTCCTTCTTAAAGACAGACAATGTGTCATGGTGCTTATCTTAGAGAGGGAATTTATTCCAGAAGAGGGGTAGGTTCTGTGTGACAAATCTAACCCTCCTCCTCGTCTTATTTATTTGCTGGAGTAGACTTTTATCTCCAGACCTAGTTGGAGTACTATATCCCTTATAATCCTACAAGTAAGACACAGATCACCCCAAAGGAGTTTACATGAAAATGAGTACAGGGATAAACCCTCCACTCTTTATTGGTACTTCAGATCTCTTACGTCCATAATCATTTTAGTTGTAAACTTCTGTTGTCTTTCCATTTCCTTGATATGCTTAGTAAGATACATCCAAAAGAGACATTGTACTTGATGTGTCTAATCAGTCTGGAGTACAAGGAGGCAAGGACTTCTTTTCATCTGAAAGAAATGTCATTTCCTATGAGCTGTGCAGGGTAAAGAATGTACTAACCATTGTTGCAAGGTGATGGTCAAACGTGCGGGAGCTATCCACCCAAGAACCTAAGTCTCTCGCAATTTTTTCATTTTGAATAGGTGCATTATCTACACAATATGCTGAAGCTGAGGGTGCTTACCAAATGCTACAATGTTGCACTTTTTGGCATTCAGCTTAACACATTTTTATTGCACCAGCTATTGAGAAGTGCAACCTCCTGCTAGAGTGCATGTATGTCAGAGGGGGACTTGAAGATGACTCCAAGTTTACAATCTTCCGCAAACTTTGTTAGCCAGAGATCATCATTTAAGTGGAGATCTGAGAAATAGATACCAAAAAACACAGGTCCCAGCATAGATCCCCTGAAGAACCCCACTGGTCACTTTCATGCTATCAGAGGATACACCCCATAATCTTACTGTTTGAGTCCTGTTTCTAAGTCAGTTGACTATCTGCCTAACCAGTTACAGGTCAGTTTGAAGTTCCTTCAATGTGTTTATTACATTTGCAAATAGCATGGCACCGAATGCTTTGATAAGGTCAAAGTACACTATGGGGAGAGATTGTCCACAGTCTACAGTCCACAAGATTCATTAGTCAGGATCTACCTTTGACAAAACTAAACTGCTGGGGGTCAACTCTGATATGATTTTTGTATCACAGTTAAATGGGTTATGATATGGTCCATGACTTGGCATATAAGACTTGTTAGGTCGATAGGTCTGTAATTCCCAGGGTCAGTGGTGAGGCCACCCTTGTGATGTGCCATCACAACGGCTGCACACAACTCCAGTGGGACAAAGTCAGTTACTATACTCGTATTCAATTCAGTTCAGCAGAACTTCTTATTGTTTTCCTCAAAATAAGCAATTATAAAATGTATGTATCACTGTCCTTTACATTCCTTCTGGTGACAATACAGCTATACTGGAAGATATTCTACATTGACTATCCATAACAATTCCACAAGAAATATACTACTAGATGATCTGAATGTCAGTTGGTTGGACATAAACTCTTAATTCCCTTACATCTAATTTACTCTTATATGGTTTCACATAACTAAATAATATCCCCAAACATTAGCAAGACATCAAATTCACTATTAGACTGGATCCTAGTATCACACCCTAGTAAACACACCACCACAGGTGCAATGTCAGATTCTCAGTGATAATCTCTCAATCTATGCAACCAAACATCTCACACGTCCTGTTAAAACACCATGTTTATAAAACAATACACAACCTTCCCAAGTTTAACCCAGAAATGTTCATTACTACACTATCATCTATTAAATGTAACATCCTAAAAATCCTCCCCTTAGACAATGCTGTAAATGAATTCAGTACAACTTTTCTAAATATCCTAAATAGCCTTGCACCTCTTACAAGGAAGGGACTAAAAATAAATAATGCAGTTTGGCTAACCAAAAAGAGTAACATGCTAATGCAGGACAGAGGAAAAAGCATGGAATGAATGGCAAAAATATAACACCTCATATCTTGACAACTTTGGAATGCTTCGCAATCGTACTAAAAAGCAAATAAAAGAAGATAAAAACTATACTATAATAACTTTCAGAATAATACTAAACACAGCCCTAAAAAATTTTGGACATCCATTAAAGAATTCTTACATCTTGGCCAAAAATTCAACCCAAACCCCTCTCCCGATAACTCACCACTCGAAACTGCAATACAGTTCAACTCTTATTTTATAGATAGTATAGCATCTCATTTCACCTTCAAACCTGTGCCTACATCTGGGTCTATATCAGTTTGTCGAAGGTTCACTTCTGCGAACCTTTCATTATTGAACTGAAACCACCAAATGTTCAATTCCGTGAACATTCACCTCCATGAAAGATTTAAGTAGGGAAAATAAATAGTTGGCCAATAGCACAAATTTACTCTTTTCCCCAACTGTAGTGCAATCCTGGAGTTGGCATATATAGTTGGGGTGTGTGTGGGGTGCAGTCTCCCCCCCCCACATTGGGGAGTGGGTTTGATATACAGCAGTGTGTTTTCTGGTATAGTGTTGGGCAAGTGCTTCCTTTCTTTGGTGGAATATTTTTTCGATGTGAACATTCACTAAACTGAACATTCAGTGGTTTTGGATCGATAAAGAAAGGTTCAGGGAAGTGAACCTTTGACAATTTGATATAGACCCCATATCCTGTGTAAAGCTACTCTTAAACAAACTTAAACTGTGCTCTTCTTCAGCTGATGACCTACCAAGTGAGTACCTAAAAATAGCAGCTAGTAGCATTTCCTATCCTGTCTCAATCCTTACAAATAGGTCAGTCCAGGAATCCCACATTCCCTTTCTTTGGAAAAAGTTGCACATTATCCCTCTGCACAAAGGAGGAAATTCAATAGATATTAATAACTTTAGACCTATAGCAATCTTATTTCCCCTTGCCAAAGTACTTGAAAAATGTATTCAAAAACAATTGCTAGACTGTCTCTTGCAGGACGAACTCCTGTCCCCAACACAATATGGCTTCTGTCCTTCCCACAGTACTAGCATTGCCCTTCTATGTCAATAAAGCGAGCGGTAACGGCAAACTAGTCTTTTCCTTATTTTTAGACTTGCCTAAAGCCTTTGGTACAGTTTGTCACAGCAAACTTCTACTTCAGATGTCCTCACTAGGCCTCTCTCAGCCCGCCCTTCTGTGGGTCAAAGCTACCTGTCCAATAGGTATCAGTCAGTAAAACGGCACTTCACAGTCTCTCCATACCTTTCAGTCCCCACTGATGTACCCACAAGGCTCTGTCCTTGGTCCCCTCCTCTTTAACATTTTCACCAAACCCTCTATACTTCCACACAACAGGTCACCCTAATGCAATACGCAGATAATTTTACTCTCTTTTGCACATCTGACAACATGGTGCACCTCAAACAAATTACTCAGGAAGCTTTAACAGCCACTAAAGCATGGCTTCATAACTCCCAACTCATGCTCACCCAAAAAAGACCAGACTACTACTTTTTTCTCCAAATCCTGCTCTCTTGATAAAACACATTTAAAGTCCTCTCTCTTGATAATACAGCTATTGAAGTTACTTCCCATAGCAAACTATTAGGGTGGATAGTGAATGATAAGCTTACATTCGACCTGCATATACAAAATTGCATAAGAAAAACTCATCAAAAGCTAGGGATGCTTTACAAAGCCAAAAACTTTCTCACCAACACAAATAAAGCTACACTTGTCACTACTTATCTCCTCCCAAACTTCTTTATGGCACTTTTATCCTTACTAACCTCCAGGCTTCACAAAAATTAAAACTTGAACCATGATAAAACAAAGTTGCTAAACTTCACCAAATACCCCTTTCAAAACATACCACTGTATAGCATTAAAAAGCCTAAATTGGTTAGAACTGCCTTATCAACTAACATATACACAGCTTCTTACCACCTATAAAATTATCCTGTCCAGCACTAAAAAACATTCAATATAACTATGTTCCCAGTCAGCCATTGTGATCCAGAGACCAAAAAACCCCTGTCTGTCTACAAACCTAGCAAATTTGCTGGACATTATCTGTACTCGTACAAGGTTGCTAAGGCTTGGAACCCCTTACCTGTATCTATCAGGTCAATACTCTCCTTCCCATCTTTCAAAACCACTCTGAAAGACTTCCTAGATAAATCTGGCTATGTTCTTCCTCAAAACCAGTATAAACTATATCCCTAAATGTGAGGAAATACCTTTTCATTCCTTATACCTCATTAGTTTCTCTTCTTCACTTCCCCTAACTTTCTCTTTAAATATACCATAAGCCTGTTTTTCCCTCACTTCATATTGCAATTCTTGTTTGTATTACACTAACTTACCTTTAATTTATTACAAACTGTGTAAACTTTCTATAAATATTAAATGATTGTCATATAACTTGTATAGATTCTTAACCAGTGTTTTCATATTATCACTTCTTCTTCTTTCGGCTTTTTCCCAGTTAGGAGTTGCCACAGCGGATCACCTGTCCGCTCATGATTGGCAGTGGAGTTTTACAGTGTCGAGTTGCCAGCCTGCCACCCAACCTTCCACAGAAGGCACACACATGCACACACTCAAACATAGGGCCAATTTAGAGTGTCCAATCCACCTACAGCATGTCTTTGGGATGTGGAAGGAAACCGGAGCACCCGGAGGAAACCCACGCGACCACAGGGAAGACATGCAGACTCTGCACAGAAGGCACCTTGGCCAAGAATTGAACCAGAGAACCTCTTGATGTGAGGCAGGTTTTCATATTATCACTAATTTGTTATAATTATTTAAACTGCGGATGTTTTTGTTTTATTTTTGAAGATTGTAAAATTATTGTTTTTAAAATGTTTTATAATAATTTGGAACTTTTCTCTCCGGGCCTCCACTAAAAATGGGCTTCTACCCTGTCAGACTTTCCCAGTAATCAAATGTCAATAAATAACTAAATAAATATTGAAAAGTGTGAGGAGTGGGTCCACCAATGCTTGCTTGTCTAATGCTATTAATCAGACAAACAGGTTTGTTGTCAGGCCTCATGGATGAGGTATTCTTTTATTTTGAGATTACTTTCAGTACCTGTGCTTTCATGATGGTTGGTGGCTTGATTCCATCAGGGATAATTGGGTTTGGAATAGATGTCTCTAGGGTGAAGTTGGCACTAAATGTATTTACCTGTGTGTTAGCACTTACCACTCAAAGTCTTTCCTGTAAATTAGTGCAGTGCTCTATAACATTTTTGTATGGTGCTTTCTCTTCTGCCCATATCTCTTTATCAATATCAACCAGAACCCTTGGGTACCTACCGTACTAGAATTCAAAAGCTGTAAACCCAATTGAAGCATGCAGCATCTCTCTTAATGTAAGCAGAGCAAACACTGATCCCAGTGCTTACCCTTTGCCTCAATGTTTTAGTGAACCTGTTTGAAAACCCATCAGTCTGTGGATAGCAAATTGATGTTTTAACCACCTAACCTGAAAACATTGGCACAGGTGTTGTATAAGCCTTGACTCAAAGGGTTACATTCATCCGTAATTCAGTATTCTGAAACTTGCAATCAGTTATTTGTGGTGTGCTTCATATTACATAGAATGGTAGTACTAATGCAGATGCAACATGGGAACATTTCAGTTCTGCCTGAGAAATCTGTTGCAGCAGTGGATGAGGTAACTGGCTGCAGAATCTTCATAGCAACCAGCTCCAATGGCACCCCATGCAAGGCAGAGGTGGGTGCAATACATTGTGGTACTGGCATAGAGGCAGTATCTGGTCTATAATTATGAGCCATGGTACAGACAACACAGGATAAAGCTGGTACATGCAGTAACAGGCCTGCGCTATGCATTACAGTGCACTGACTTGCCATTCTGTTTATCAGATATTACCTTCCTCAGCAGGCCAAATGGTGGCTAGGACACAGGTGGGATGAGACACACTGACAGTTGATAGCTAATATATCATGTGTGGGTTAGGGTCACAGGAGGCAGATGTGGCAGCTACTCAGGCAGTTAACAGGCTGGAGGAGTCGGGAATTATATACTTTGGGGTGGGGTGGAACTGCCATGTTGTAAACATTGGCCATATGTACCATGTGGTCCTGCAGTTTCAGGGCTAAATGTATTCTGTGTGAAGAATGGAATAGCAATTTGGGAACATGTACAAGAACCCTGATGTGGTACTCCATATCTGAGCCAAAAAATGGTCAGTCTTTTCTACCTATGCAATGGTCACAGCTAGGATTGGCACTCCACTGAAAAACAGGAGATAAGGATAGGGATGGTATGAAATTGCAAGAACAGCAGTGTGTGACCAGAGCAGAAGAAATCAGTCAGCCCTCTGCACATATGGCTATTGCATGGCTCAGAAACATCAGAAGACTACAAAAACATGGTAGAGCCAGCAAACAGTGAACAGTAATCCGGTATCCGGTAATCTGCAGACACTGAGGAAGGCCTAAAGGCCAAAACTGGTTTGTTTTTCTCCATCCTCCATCAATAAATGGATTACTGTCCACTGTTTGCTGGCTCTACCATGTTTTTGTGACCAGAGCAGAAGCCCTAGGGTGGAGATTAAAGAGCACCATTGGCCACAACCATGAGCTTGATCATGCTACGTGTGGAGGCTGCTGTGGCCAAGGCTGACAGTGATGCAGTCTCTTGCATGGTTTGTGCTGTCTATCTAAGCAAGATCTGTAATCATTCCCTTACATCTGAACTCATGCATGGTCATGACCAGTATGGCCTGCAGAATTATAAAAAAGGGCAGTCGCCACCTGCCTCATAAACCCACCAATGTATGCATTGCAGGATACCAGTGACCTGAGCATGCACGTTTGCTCCTATATACCAGATCATTTTACGGTGACACCCAGCAAAACTCAGCATTGTGGTACACACACACACACTCTGAAATAAGTGCAGCTGTTGGATTCCATCTCTGGTGATGACTTTTGTCTAGCCTGGATGGGGCATGAATGTTCAGGACATCCAGTGTCAAACACAGGTGATGCCAAGCATCTGAGCTAAATATCCACCATCACATTATATGTAGGGGATGTCTGTGAGCCTTCCAATATTTTCATTGCTGACAATGTCACTATGGTATCTGACTGCACCATGTGCATGCTGCCATTATTGCCAGTTACAGGAACCCCGATGACATTAGGTATGTGCCATCTTATTGTGCTGGACACTCACTGCTGGAACCTTTGAAAGCATAAAGATAACAAACCTGCGGCAGTGCTGTAATATATGTCTCAATCCCATCATCCTGTGGTGCACATACTTTTACATCGCAGCTCTGTGAATAGCTTATGGCAACATATGTACCATGTGAGGCACGGTATTGCAGCTGCAGCCCTAATGTACCTGTTGAACAGATATGCAGAGGTATGGTGCTGAATAAGTCCAACTCATATGCAGGTCTATTTCTAACCTGTTGCATCCCCTACAGAAACTTAGGCAGTGGTCACCAGCCTTGCTCCCACATCCAAGCCACTGCCAGGTATGAGGGTTTGCTCATCTGCACAAGAGCTATTCCACATGTCTGAGACACATCTGTATTGATGATCCACCTTGTGTGGCGGACCTGTCCCTGTTGATATCTTGTGCCTTATTCTTGGCATGCACTATCATATCAGTGACCCTTCAGCAGACATGTACTTGTGTCATATTATGGCCATCCCACAAAAAACACTCCTTTCTATACCTGGTTCTGGAAACCCTTTCTTTTTAGATTGAATGATATTTTATTATTCTTGTTTATATTGTTCTTATTTATAATATCTCATTTTTATGTACATATTTATTATTTATTTATTTATTTACTGATATTTAGGTTTATCATATATTATTTTTATGATGAACATATTCATAAAAGTTGATAAATATATACATATAGTTCTGTATTTGTTCTACTAATTTTAATTAACTACAACTTAGCTTCTATGTTATTGAATATGTTTGTTTTATAAATCCATGTACCAAGACACCATGGGTTTTTAATGTATGTTTTGTAATGAGAATGTCTTAAGGGTTTGGTTTTTAATAGGAGACCATTACAGTTAGTAACATTTTATAGTGGATTTTACATTGCATATTTATGGTTTTAAGCTGTGATTTATTAATTTGCAGGAAGTGATGTCATGTAATTAATTAACTTGAGAGTATATTAATTGTCATGCTGCATAGTTTTTGTAAAGTCTGATGAAGCCTTAGAGGTGAAAGCGCTAACTTTGCTTGTCAACAATAAAATCAGAATATACATTTTACTTCGTTGCAGTTATTGTCTGAAAAAGTTTATGAGAATTGCTTGGCGTATGCATCTTTAGTTTTTGGTTGCCGTGGTGGTTCCGTGGATGTTATATACGTTTTGGACTGTTTTATCTACATTTATTAACATTTTTGCGGAACCTTTACTTCTATTGAGCTGCCATCTTTTAGTTTTACACTTCAATTATTGGCCTAATGAAGGAGGAGTACAGAGAGGTAATAACCTCCTTTTTTCTGGATGCAATCCCTTTACTTATGAGATGAACCAAGTAAAAAGCGTTTCTGACCACTGCTTCTACATGATGGTCGAATGTGAGATTGCTGTCAACCTGAGTACCCAGGTCTCTCACCACAGGTTGTGTGTTTACGGGGTTGCCATTGATGTGGCAATCAGTAGGGGCCGTATTTTTGCCGAAAGGTATGATAATACATTTTTGTGTTTAACTTAAGGCCATGACTTTGGCTCCAGTCATTTGTTGCTGTGAGACCCTCTTGCAGTATGTTAATGTCATTTGGGGAGTCAGTTGGTGCTCAGTAGCTGTTTAGCTGGCTGTGATTTCTACAACCATCTGGACATACAAAGCTGATATAAGTATACTTTTTTGCACTTGTTCTGTTTCAGTGATAGTTAACAAAACTGTACTGTATTTATTTAATTTACTTCATTGAATTTTAATTGAATTGTGGTGGTCTCTCTCTCTCTCTGCAGTTTGTTTCTCAGGTCTAGTTCAGCACTTGAGGTGCAAGCCAGATGGTTTCATAGTGGGGGCTATTTTACTTTCTGTGAAGCTTTGTGTTTGTATGTCATATGTGTAAAATCTTCAGCCTTTGCCATTGCTGGGGACCCATAACAAGACATGTACAATGTTGGTCAGTGTGTGTGTGTGTGTGTGTGTGTGTGTGTGTGTGTGTGTGTGTGTGTGTGTGTGTGTGTGTGTGTGTGTGTGTGTGTGTGAGTGTGTGAGAGAGAGAGAGAGAGAGTGACTATCTTTGTCTGAACTTCACAGACAAAAATAACACAGCAAACAGTGGGTAGCAGGAAATGTCTATTTAATCCAAAATGAAGTAGACAGGCTATTGTTAATACAGGAAAAGACCAATTTAACCTGCCAGCTGCCAGTTTCTTCAGTAAATCTGTGGCTACTTCATTTTCAATTAACTGGACATTTCTTGCAACCACCTGTTTGCTGTCCTGATTTTTCCGTGATGTTTGCAGTGTTTACCTTGCACAAGACAGAGGTATCCTGCTACTTGCGCCTTGTACTTTACAATTATCATATTTGTTTGACCCATATATCTTAGTACTGCACCCATCCATGTGGTGGCCATGTACCTGTCTATCATCAAGTTATGAGCATTCCCACCCTGTCCCATTCTGACACACCAATGGACATGCTATGACTATTCATCTTTCTGAATATCTGTGCTGATGGCTAATAGTGCTGTGCACATCCTGTGCCTTTCCCCTCACTCTGTTTTGATAGTTATACCATAACCTGTGTACTGAGGCTATTATGTCCCCTGTAACGTGTCTTGCACTCTGTGTGCACAGACCACAACTGAGCATATACCTGGCTTCTATTCTCTATCAAGGTGATTCCTCCTGACCTAGACATGCACCCACTATGTCCTTGCACTGTGTGTTGTGTCATGGTGCACTCCCCTGAGCTGGATATGTACCCACAATAACCTTGTCATGTGTTAGCTCACCTATATCTACTAGTTTCTCTCTGTCCCTGTTGCTGCCGTCCATCACTGATACTCAGCATAATGTAAAGGTTCATTACCAGGCATCTTGTCTTCCTTTACTATGCCTATATATCACAGTTCAATGAAGTCCTGTTCCCAATTTGGTTGTTTTAATACAGTCGTGACTGTACAATATTTCAAAACAATATTAATCTACAAAACTATTTGTGTTAAATGTGAAGTATCAGTGGCAACACTGTGTGCCTTAATGTTTTACATAAGATGGAACAATTTGCTCAAGTGTAGATCACACAGCTTTTAAAAATTATTGCAGTTGTGAAAATATAGGTAATAGTCATAACTACCAAAAAATCATTTATATCGCAGAATGTTACACATCAGTTCTAACAGTCCACAACTCATGCTGAAACAAATGGCATGCCTGCTATACTATGCTTTCACAGGTCATGTCCTCACAGCCATCTAGTTCTGACTGCTTGAAGACAGACTGTGTTGCAACATGCAGCCTGTGATCTGACTATAAGGACCTGTATCAACACAGACAACACCAACATGTGTCCCACAGAACACATATACAGCCTGAACCATTAAGTAGATGGCCTCCCCACTAACCTTCTGTGTGTGTGTGTGTGTGTGTGTGTGTGTGTGTGTGTGTGTGTGTGTGTGTGTGTGTGTGTGTGTGTGAAAGACAGAGTTCAGCTCCTGTATCAGTAGGTACGCTTGACAACACATCCTCTCTGAGTTGTCACCCAACATATATAAACCCATTTAACATAGCGAGACAGTTTTGAAAAAAGCAATGGAGAAAGCAAGATCTCTGTTGCTTTTTACAAACTGTTTCGCTATGTTAAATGGGTTTAACATAGCGAGACAGCTTTAAAATAAGCAACAGAAATCTCTGTTGCTTATTTTAAAGCTGTCTCGCTATGTTAAACTCATTTAACATAGCGAGACAGGTTTTAAAAAAAAAGCAATGGAGAAAGCAAGATCTCCGTTGCTTTTTACACACTGTCTCGCTATGTTAAAGGAGTTTAACACAGCGAGACAGCTTTAAAAAAGCAACAGAGATCTCCATTGCTTTTTTTAAACCTGTCTCACTATGTTAAACTCCTTTAACATAGCGAGACAGTGTTTTAAAAAAGACTTATACTAATGGAAAAAGTCCGGGCGACCGGACCTTTTTCCATTAGTATAAGTCGATTTACAACGTGCACGCTGACCAATCAGCGTGCACGTTTTGGAATATTAATGGGGGGGTCATGGTATAATAACTGTTATATTGTGCTACGAATTCAGAGAATGCTTTTTTTTCTTTTTTAAGAAAGAATTGGAATTAGATAGCAGTTGAAATTAGTCTGCCTGGAATGGTTGTTAGTGCTGTTAGATGGGGTTTATGCTGCATGTATTTTGGGGAAAATGAGGCTACTTTGGATGGAGGTGCTGTTTTGTGCAGTTGTGGAACAGTGCAGAAATGGTGATCTTCCCTTCTCTCTTTCTGTTCTGTGATGTCAGTGTTGCTATATTTTCAACTGTGGGAAGGTGGTGTTGGTGGTGGAGGGGGATTGTCCCATGCTAAAACACTTGCTTTAGGTGTTTCAATTAGTTAAGAGTTAAGGTGTATTTTTCAACACATCAGCTCAAGATAAATTTGCCAGTCAGCAGTGTGACACACACACACACACACACACACACACACACACACACACACACACACACACACACACACACACACACACACACACAGATATACCTATATATGTATGTATATGTCTATATATATATTTTATATATATATATATATATATATATATATATATATAGAGAGAGAGAGAGAGAGATACATGTGTGTGTGTGTGTGTGTGTGTGTGTGTGTGTGTGTGTGTGTGTGTGTGTGTGTGTGTGTGTGTGTTTATATCAGTTCATTGAGCCACTATATGGCCAGCTCAACAAACCCATACATCTACTACTGATCCAGTGAAGTTCGTAGGTAGGCTTTAACATGAGCCCTGCAGGAAGGCAAGTTCAAAACTCCTCCTGTTCCCATTGTCTTCTTTGAATCTATGTAGTGGGAGTTGATGAAAGGATTTTGTCAAGCCATCTTTCAAAGAATAGTGGCTTTATGAGACTCAGTTCTTCCTACTGTGTGTGTGTGTGTGTGTGTGTGTGTGTGTGTGTGTGTGTGTGTGTGTGTGTGTGTGTGTGTGTGTGTGTGTGTTTGTAAGCCACAAAAAAGTGCCATAACTCCCAAATATAAAAGCTTACACAAACAAAAATATTCCACATAATATTCAAAATACACACACAGTTTGACTTAATAGCTTAGAGGGATTCTGATGAAGACTGTTATATGGGGAATGAAAGTGCTCAATCTGATTTTTTATCTTGGAATTACCTGTGAATAAATGAATATTATGAATATTCTAGAGGTGGGGTGACTTTTTCCTACTGTTAACAGTGTTTTTTTTTGGTTTGGAGCTTAGAGGGATAAAGTCCTGACAACAGCCCAAGCGACCAAGTCTAACAAGAATCTCAGGAGTTAGACTGCTAAGTCAGCTTAGGGTGGGTATGCCTATCCTTAGGGAATGGTGGTATTCATGCAGCTCACTTCACTGGTCTAAGGACAGAACTTCTTCTGGACAGTGGAGATCCATCATGATGCAGGGATCCAGTGCTGGAAAGACATGGATGTGGTCACTCATGCTGGTGACAGTATCCCTTATCAATACATGTGGGGCAGCATGAATACATGGACCAAGGGATGTAAGCAGCCCTTATGGTGACACAAATGCTCACATTACCATTAGTGGTGGGATTAAGGCAAAATTAAAAAAATATATCTCATTGCATGATTTTGGCCAAAGAGATCATAAAGCATCCTCATGGCTGCCTGGTTGATGGCTTCCATGTACAAGGTTGTATCTGATCAAGGTAACTGTTGATTGCCAACAGGTATTGAGGCAAAAACAATGTAAAAATAAACACTCAACCTTATGGTGATGACAGCCTCTATAGGTAATTGAAAAATAAATGACTCTACCTTGGTCACCAAAGCACATACAACCAGTAAAAAACCCCACACAGTAATAAAATATGCTAACACACTCTATATTACATATAAATATAAATCTCTATCAAAAGAAATACATACAGAGTAATATATATATATATATATATATATATATATATATATATATATATATATATAAAATTACAGAATTATGTCATTATCCACAACTGCTAAAGATGCATTCCGTGTAGATCAACAATCAGACAACACATTGCAAATATGGAACACTAAAGCCTAATGTTAATCAAACTCCCAGCCAACATAGATCCTATTCCCACCAATACTAATACAAAAAAAAATGCAAAATAATGCCTACAAACTAAAAATTCTAACTCTTACACAAAAATTAAATAAAAATAACTTCCTTGAGTTACCAAAAAAATGCAGCATTATTAATACTATCCCTGCTAGAAATGTAAGAAGACATATCTATATTGCTAAGCAATAAAAAGAAACACCCTAACAGAAAAATTCAGGAAAAAATGTAAAAAAGTCCTCAGATAACTCAAATCTATATGGAACTCATTTATACAACCTACCTACACTATTCTAAAGTCATTTTCCACAAAATAAGGCAGTGCATTAACACACTTCATTCACATGAATGGGAAAAGTAGAACAAAATAAAATATTACATTAAAAAGTGGATACATGGAACATGTGTAGTGTGATGGTAGACAAATATTTTGTATTGGTGAATTAGGCCCCTCATATCATGACTTGTGGTTAAAAAACTTGACACAAAATTCAGTCACTAACTTTGCTGTGTAAGAAATTTCATTTATGTAAAGTCAAGCCCTCACACAGATATGCATGCATACACACACACACACACACACACACACACACACACACACACACACACACACACACACACACACACACATGCATGCACACACCCACACGTGCACGCACACATGCATGCACACACCCACGCGCATGCACGTGCGTGTAGACACACACACACGCATGCACATACATGCACACACACTCACATGCACACACATTCATACTAACACACTCCATATTTATTACTCACAAGTGACAGCTTACTTTTACCTGTGAAAAAGAGGACAATAAAAGAAGGCATGTGATACTCCATTGTGCCCTGTGCCTGAATATTGCCCTCAGTCTAACTCTATGACCAATATATTCTCCAAAGTATCAAACATACACACAAAAACAGGCTTCCTATATAGAACAAATCAATATCTTACAGTATCTACAAGAAAATCCATTGCAGCAACCTACCTACTCCATCTGTATTGTATGCATCACCTATCTTCACTAATCTTCAACACCCTCAAGTCCAAACTTGATGCATGCTATAACAAAATAAAAATTTTTGCCAAATATTCGTCTCATAAAACCCATCACTGCACAGCCCTGAAGGACACAAATTGGCTAGAACTCCCAAATCAGCTAACCTACTCTCAACTCACCACTACCCACAAACTTATCTACAATCCAAACAGTTGCCCTTCTCAAAAATAGCATATTACTAGCATACTGTGGTGGTGGTGCTGAAGTAGCATTGTCACCTCACAGTAAGACGTTGTCCTGTTCGATTCTCAGCTAGAGCGTCTTCTGTGTGGTCGTGTGAATGGGTGTACCTTCGTTGAAGGTTGTGTGTCAGGGCCGGCAACTCGGCATGTAAAAATCTACTGCCAATCATTAGCGGACTTGAGTTCCGCTGTGGCGACCCCTATCCGGGAAAAGCCGAAAGACACAACAACACCTAGCATACTATTGCAACAATACTATGCTCCAATAACAAAGCTCTCCTATCTGTAACTAATTCAAAAAACTGTGCCAGAAACCTCATGTATTTTCACTGTTTCACAACTTCATCCCGTTAGAGCTAAAGCTTATAGAAAACAACAAATGCGTTAAATGTCTGTTAAAATAGCATCTGCAAGGCACTTGGTTCTGTTCTTGCTCTACAACTGGATAATTTACTATCCAGAAGAAAATACAAACTGCAATAGCTTTGACTAAACAATAGCTGCTCTGTACTAAATTCACATATGGTGATTATTACACTTTCCTTTCCATCTACTGCTATATCCATTTAAGTGATTATATTTCTTAACTACCTGCTCTGACTTAATCCTTGTTCTCCTACATCATACCACGACTTACTAATTTCAACCCAAATGTCAATCGTTGTCTGCCCTTGTTTTTCGGTCTGCAACAACCTTATACAAATACACAGGAAATCTCTTTATTTTCCCTTTTTCTAATAGTCACAAATTATATGACACGAGGTTAGCACTAATCACCTGTTACAGCTAATTATGTATGCAAAAATGTATATGTAACCAAGATGAAAACACGATATACAATATCAAGCATGAAAATATACTTTGTTTGTGAATTCTGGGGCTTTTCTTTCTGGGCCTCCACTGAAAAAGGGTATCTGTCCCAGTCAGACATTCCAGGTCAACAAAAATAAATAAATAAATAAAATAATAATAATAATAATAATAATAATAATCATATAAATACATTTCACTTTTTGATTTTTGTAATTTCATCTAATTACACAGCAGCTGATGTAAATGTTTTAGCTTATGCAGTATACCTTCATATGGGATCACAACAAATGCTTTTGCAAGATACAAATATTTTGCATGAAATGCCAAAACATCTTCTATGACAGGTGTTAGTGTTCAAATAGATTCCAGTACTAAAACTTGAAAATCTAAAACCCAGCAATTCACAATGCTAAAAACTAATGGCCAATAAGCAGAAGAGCAACAAATTAAACTTTAAGCAATTTTTGCACCTCTCCCAAACTTATATTATACCAACTCCATGGTCACACAAACATGAAGAAGGGAGAAATCTCACAAACAAAGGAATCACTCCTGTTGCACATACAGAAACTGTAGCAGCAGTGATTTTTGATGAAAAGCCGGATTCAGAATTGTTATCTGCAGCATCTTGTATCTTTGGCACCGGATATTTGGAGAACAGTAACTCAGTGATTCTTAAAGACTCCATTCAAATACAACCAAGTTTAGAAACTAGGATCTTTCCCTTCACAAACACATATTGATTTTGGAACAAGACCATTCCTTTTCTGTAACATAAATACATACACACACACATATATATATATATATTACATAAGCTAAAAAAGTCAATAATTATGCATTTAGTATTACCCTTTTACTGAAGAAACGATGACACCACTGCTTGCCACTACATTTCTACTATATATTTATCTTGCAGAAAATGTGTTGAGGCTATTTTCAATTTTGTATGTGAAAGCACTAAAATATTATTAGGTCATAAAGATCTTGTATTATTGATTTTATTCAAGGTTGTGTATGCATTATAGTCGGTGATAAGTGGTATTAGTCTCTCAAGTTTTAAATCCCGTTCCTGCCATATCCTGTTAATTTAAAATTGCTGCTAAATTTTAAGACAGTATACTGGGTAGAAATAAAGTATGCAAGCATTATGCCAAGTAAGTTTCAAGCTAGAAATTTTTAACTATACCACAGAACACCTGTCAAATGTTAATGGTTAGTATTAAATCCCAAACACATGCTGTAGGTGGATTGGACACTCCAAATTGGCCCTAGATGTGAGTGTTTGTGTGTGTTTGCCTTCTGTGGAAGGTTGGGCGCTGGTCTGGCACCTCGGCACTGTAAAACTCCACTTCCAATCATGAATGGACAGGTGATCCGCTGTGGCGACCCCTAACTGGGAAAAAGACGAAAGAAGAAGAAGATTAAAGTAATAGTTTTAACTCTACATTCCTAAAAGATTTCTTAAATTGGACTCAGTCATTTAATGTGTTAAATATTAAATCAACCTTTACTCTATTTGTAGCACCAAATATCTAATCTAATCTGAGTGCTTAGCTGCTTCGCTCAGAATTCGGGTGATATAAATGTATCAAAGTGTGCAACATTGCTATCATATAGTGCTCTACTTAGCTTACAGCACACCATTCTCACTGTGAACAGGTACAGGGATACCGAATGTCTTTCAACAAAGCACTCTGTGCATTAGTCTTTGCAAAACTCTGACTATTTCATGGATTCATTTAGTTATTTTCTTATTTATTTTGTTAACCATGTTAACATGATTGGCAGATGTTAACATGATTGGCAGAGGGACATTTTCAAGGTGAATTCAGGGAGAAAAATTCCCATACAAGTCAATCAAGACTTTAGCATAATGATTTACAAGAGAACAGGTAAATAATACGAACAGCTAAACAAAGCATTATATAAATTCATGAAATAGAAAAGGACAAATAAAGAGAGCAAAATAAATAAGCAGATAACATGATTTTATTCTCAGCTTACCACACAGTAGTTAGTAGTGGTTATCATGTCAGTGACTGCTGTGCAGGTAATGGTAATACCAACATTACTGAGGCTTAGAAGTGCTTGCAAGCAGTGCCATATTTGTAATGCAAAGCCTCCTGAAGGACAGAGTATTAAATAGAATATTTGTGTAGCCTGAGGGTGCCTGCAATGCTTATTTTCCATGAGTTGGTGTACCTCATTATAGTGCACTGTCTAGTTTCTCAAATGGTGAGGCCAGCCTTCCAGAAGAGGCTTGGACCGGTTTTACGGGAGTCACAAGAAAGTCTGAAAATGCTGTCTACATACCTTATTAACATTGTGGTATTGTTTTTATGTGCTATCAGGCTAAATGCAGAATGTAGACAGAAAACAATGAATGAATGAATATGCATTTTTATTAAATAACCTGTACCAGCAGCAGAAGAAGATTGCAATAAGCTCTACACACACTTCTGATATATATATATATATATATATATATATATATATATATATATATATATATATATATATATATATATATGTATGTATGTATGTATGCATGTATTATACTATATTACACATATTGGTACCCTGCCTTATCACTGATAATCAGTCCTTAATTGCTAAGGGACTGGCTCATGCCTTTCTATACAAAGTTACACAACCCTGTCATACCCCTTGTGACAAGTGAGCAATCCCTTTCAAAGAAGAAACCTCCTTTTGGATCATCCTAATGAGGTTACTTGTCCTCTTTGAGAAGGAATATTAGAAGGTATGACATCATATAAGTGACCAGGTAGAGTTTTTTTATAATGCTAGAGAAGGGGAAAGCTAATTTGGTGGAGCACCAATGACATTACATGCATCTTCACATGAGACATTGGCTCCACCCATGCACTGCTTAATGTTTCCCAGCATGCCTGTCGGCAAGAAAACATCCAATGGTCTCCACGGGGGAGAGCTATAACTATGTTTTTTGACTATATGGGAAAGATCAGAGTACATTTCTGATATCCAGGTCCTTGAGAGACGCTCACTGTACCAAAGCCTGAGTAGTAGAATATGTGTAGCAACAGTTTTACATTAACAAAACAATAACAGGTGAGGTAGGTTGTGAGAGCTTTATACTACAGGAGGAAGTAGCTAGTGGTGGACATGTTTAGGTTTATACTTTGACATACTTTAGTCCTAAGGCAACAGTGTTTCAGTGCTTTCATAGAGGCAAGTATAGTTTTAATGTGCCTAATCACGATAGGCAGTCTATTCTATTGTACTGGAATGGAAAAGGAGATTAAGAGATTTGTTTATAATTTTAACTTTGCTATAATAAAGATCATAGCTACCTATAAGGGCTGCTACCATGCCATCAGGTAGGAAAAGCTGAGCAAAATGTCTTGTAGGTGAATTTGACTGAGAATATGAGCTTTGCATATCTAAATGCGTAAGCTACGTCCATCCTGCCTAATTTTATGTTATATCAATAAGGAATGGTTAAGAATATCAAAGGCCTTTGAGTAATCCAGTCAGCTGGCTGCAACATAAAGCACTTTGTCAGGACAGGAGGAACTGTAATCCACTTACTTAACAGGGGCAGTGCTTGATGCTGTTTCTAGTCTTGAAACTGTACTGAGTTTTTGTAATACTTTTTAATAATTTAGATACTGTATAACATGTTGCTGTAAATCCCTCTCCATTATTTTTACCAGCAGGTTTGGATATACTAGTATGTGTGTAGGTATCAGTTTTTGAGTAGTGACTATGTTTTTATTTAGTAATGGCTTTTCTACAATTTGGTGCTTTCTCTTAAAGTCCAGATTATTAATACTGACAGTGAAGAGAGAGAAAATAAAGACAGTTTGCTTAATGAAAGTTGAAGGTACCTTATTCATGAAGACTGTTTACTCTAAGTATACAAGTGAATGTAGCTGTTGTAGGTTTGAAGGGAAATGCTGGCCTGTTACCAACTATCATGGTACATGCAGGAGATAGTGCTGAAGATATTCCCTGCATAAGCTATTCACTGAGAGTACAGATGTATGATCAGAATGTACTGGAAGATTCTAGAGATGCAGAGAATGGGTTGTCATTGTGGTTTTGCATATTGTTTATCATGTCAGTAATACCTTTCCAGAATTTTGCTGGGCTGTTGAAGTTATTCTGCTCTAGAAATGCATACTAATTCTATTTGGCCAGTCTGTTCTGCTGCTTATTTAACATTTCACAGTAAACATTTCTCTGCTAGTCACTGCCTTTTTAGGTTATCCTAGCACTGTTTCTCTTGGCAGTTTACTTTCTGAACTTGAGTTTATCCATGATACTAGTGTTTTTGCTAAGAAGTTTGTAGCATATCAGCTGCTGATATACTAAATAAGTATGCATTAGTTTGTTGTATTTTCCCTAGCTAAAGCATCTAGCAGGAGCATCTTCTGATTCCTAATACATTTTGGTGATACTTTTATTCAGAGAAGTATATTTATAGCAGGTAAGATATATCTAGTGGCAACTTAAAGTGTTTCTAGTATACTGGCTATTGTAAAATGACCTGGAGTCCTAGTTTGTATCCAGACTAGTGTGTCAGCAGCCATTGTCCTGTTACCTACAGGTGTGGGTATGTTGATAAGGTGTTGGTAACCAAGGGCTGTACTCTCATTTATACTTTCACTGTAGGGTGTTCCAGATAATACTGAAAGTGTCTAACAATACAGGTTCATTGGAGTTATTTTTCCTAACTAAGGTACTGCAGCAAATAGAAAATGTTCTTCCCTATCAGGGTTTTATACTGATAGATTCACCCTTTAGTATCTTCTGGCCAGCAGTACAAAGAGTAACTGCCATTGCTTCTCTCACAACATTGTTGGGTGGCTGGACTTATTACTATCATGACTCTGACTGGCCTTGTGCAGTTGTTTTCTTTATAAAGACAGCATTGGAATAACCGGTTCCTTATTAGATAAGTGTGACTTAAACCCTTTTCCTGAACAGGTTAACATGGATTTAAGGAGAAAGCTAAACCAGAAATGTATTTATTTTATTATTATTTTTTTATTGCTTTTGTTTACCGTGAAATTGCGAATGTGCATATAACCCATTTTCAACAGAGGACTGTGGAGAAATGCTCCATATATAAGAAATTATATGGTAATGCAAATATTTCAGATAATTCTTTTCAATGCATATACAAGTAAAACAGTAGAACAGAGTTTTACACAACAATTTATCTTCAGATCACTCGAAGAAGTGGTGAGGTGAGAGAAAGGTATACGTATAAGAGGAGAGACATTTGGGGGAGACATAATAAATGACTACTAGTAGAAGAAACAAAGAAGTATTTGTAGAGGAAGTTATATCAGAGAGATCTGATAGATAAAGCTGTTAGTTGGGGGTACATGTAAATGGAGGAGTCAAAAAGAAAGTTAGGAAGGTAGATTGCAGAAATGATGGGTTGTGGAGGGGGGTTATGGGCAATATAAGAAATTTGTTGTTTGTTTTTTGTTTTTACCCTGTACCTGTGCAATTGCAGAGCCAAGATTTGAGTAGGTGGGATTTTAGATGTTCCAGAGTTTGGACACATGATGGGAAAATAGGAAGTTTCCTGGAATGTTGTTTGATGTTGTTATGTTTAGTAAGAGTTTATCAGCTGAGCCTTATGATCTTGAGGAACTGTATAGATTTATAAAGTTTCTTAGTGAGGGGCAAACATCTGGATTTTTTAAACACTTTAATTATCACTTGTGACATAGGCAAACTTACATTTATATAAAAACAATCAAACTATATTAACAATCTTACATTTACAAGTACTGTATGTTACCTATATTGTTATATGTTATATAATCTGAGTAACATTATATAAATTATTTAGTGGCTGCTTCTTTTAAACCTCATTCTTCCTCCAAACCATTTTTCTGCATGAATTGTTCCAAAAATGTCCATATTTTTTAAACAAGAAACATCTTTATTAAATTATCACTTATGACATAGGCAATCATATGTTTATATAAATGAAAATAAACTATATTGATATATATTGATATATATTTTAGTTGCAAACATTATACATCACTTATAATCTATTCAGTTATTGTCAGTCAGATAATACATAGCTCATTCAAATCCTGCTTTCTTTTAAGCCTCATTCCTTCTCCAAAACATCATTCTGTATGTATTGTTCCCACAATTCCCATTTTTCTATGTAATTTGCTCCTACCCTTTTCTAAAGATCCCATTTCCAATTGTTTTATCTATGTTACTATATTCACTACTTCTAGTACAGTTGGTTTAGACTTTGATTTCCATTTTCTAGAAATTGCATTTTTGGCAGCAAAGTAAATTAGACTCAGCAAGGCCTTACTATGTCTAGGCAATTCTGATTCTGTATCATAGCTCAAAAAAATAATTTCCTTTGCTACACCAACCTGCCCATCCAGTATTTCCGACAGAGCAGTCCACACGGAATTTTGAAAATCTGCCAACTCATTGCACTCTCAAAAATATGTTCCCACTCACCTCTTTCTTGCACAACACATCTCTAATATTTGCAATCTACCTGAGGAAAAATTCTTTGGAGTCTACTTGGGGTACAAAAATACCGATGTAAACACTTACCAAGGAAAGATCCTAAATCTTCTAGACTTTGTCCTCTCTAAAATTGTCCTTTTATTTTGAGACTTAGTCCCCCCGGCTATTTTTTTGTTTTGCTCAAATTTTTGAGCCAAGATATTGGAAGGTACGAGTGCCTCTACATCAGTGTCTGCATTACTGCACCATTCCTCGACCAGCTCAAGTCACTGTCTGTCACATGGTCTGTTGGCATTGTGGGCATCCTACCAAATTCAAACTGCCACTTTTTTTGAGTTAGATAAGAAACTTTGGAATATGGGATTTGAAGTGGTATTTTATGTGCTGTGACCCATTTACATCATTGCAGTGGATAATACAAAAACACTTAGTGGCTACACCGTACAGAACTCAATCATTAATATTGCACAATGCTGTCTTTGTAAGATAAAGACTTGATACCCTAAAAATTAAAGCCAGGGTCATAAGAAGTGCTTCAAAATGAGCAAATGGGGTATGGAGACACTTATTATACACCAAGTAATAAAACAAATATTTGTATGAACTATTATATTCTTATGCAAACATCTATTGCTGTTTTGAGTCACTGGACTGTGATTTGAAATGACACATTGGAACATGTTGTTGTCATTGTACAATATCCAGTTATTCTCACTACTTAAGAAGACACTATTATCAATAGGGTGTACTCTTTCAATAATGTGTTACTTGTTAAAATTCCACTTTGCCAGCTTACATTTCCAAAATATTAATGGAAAATCAATTAAGTGAGTCAGTTTCAATGAGGTGATTCTCACTGTTGCATGAAGTGATTACACAAGACAGAACATGACCAAGTGAAACAAATATTTTCCACAGCAAGATACCTGTTTGCTTAACTGTACTTTAAATATATGGAGTATAACAAATAAATTATTCATAAAACTAATACACCCCCTTAAGAAACTGGGAGCGATGCAGACTTTGGCTGTGGACAACACAGATATAGTAATATCTAAATTGCCATTAGGGATATACAAGCATTTAAGCTTTCAGGTATAAAGTGATAGCTATACTGAATGACAGAAGAGATGAAAAAAAAAATTTTTATTTAGTTTTCTTATTGATAACTGTGTAGGTGGACTACTCAAGTTACCCTTTCTCCAACGCAATTCAGGCCTTAAAGGAGCAACAGTTAACATGAAAAAGAATATTATCCAAAATGGACAAGATTTACAAGTAGCAAAGTGCACACTTAAATAAATGCACCATGTAAAACTGTATTTATATATTTAAAATGTAAGTATAAAATATTTACAGTGCAACTATAAGATTTTTGAAACTGTTAATTGTTTTCATATCTTAGTTAGAGATAATATTTGCTCATCCATCATCCCCGGAACAGTTACACACATTATTTTGAAATAAATCCCCTTCTGTTTTGTTTTGAAGTCCTTAAGAGTTTGTTGCACTATAGTTTCATTTCATGCTTTCATGAAGGAAAAACAATACGTTGCTGCCATTTGCAGATGCTGTGATTATTTCAACAGGAAATTAAAAAAAAGTTTTACAGTACAGGCACATAACCTGCAGAAGGACAGGGTATCAGCAATCATAAGGGGGGCAACATTCGTGAGAAGGTCAGAGAAACAGATAATTGTTAAATTACAAACCTTATGATACACAAAACAAGGCTGGCCTCAATATCCTGCTATGCTGGTGGGTATTTCTAAGGGTGTAAAAGGTTGAAATATGGTGGAGTGCCTGACTGCAGAGATGTGTAAAGCTGCCCAAATTATTGTTATCTAATGCGTTTGGGAAATATGTGAAGAAGATGGCAAAAGACAGCTGGGTTAGCCAAGGCTTATTATCAAAATAAACTAAAAAACAAACTCTTGCTCTTACTCCCCCGTTCTCTTGCTCAACATAGATCTTCCTTTGTCATTAAATCTTGTAATAATACAGCCATCCATCCTGACACCCACACTAAACTGTTAGGGGTTATCATTGATGATGAACTAAAATTCAATCAGCATATACAGCAATGCATAAAGAAAACCCATCAAAAACTTCTCCTATATCGGAACAGAAAATACCTCACTCCTGAGGCTAGACTCACCCTTGGACAAGCACGTCTCCTCCCCTCTCTCCTCTATGCTGCCCCAGTTCTCACAAATATTCAAACTACTACCCTGAACAAACTTCAACAAACCTACAACAAAATAGCCAGATTCATTACTAACTGCCCAAACAACACACACCACTGTATTGCCTTAAAGTCTCTACAATGGCTGGAACTCCCACAATTACTTCATCTCTACCAATTTCACATGCTGCTCTCTATGCTGTTTAAACCCTCCTGCTGTCCTTCCCTATCTCTCCTTGTTTCCATCTATACCCCTTCTCGATCTCTCCGCACCTCAAATCTGCAATTGCTTGATGTCTACCACCCTAACAAAGCATTTTACAGTGAGCTGATCGAAGGAAGGACACTCAGCAAACTCGGAGCTACAATATATAACATTAAGTATCCTGTTTTTTGTTTATTTTGTTCTTTATTTCTTTGTTGTTTATAGCACTTTGTGTACTGTGTATTTTTTCTAGCTAGTTTCACTGTGTGTGAGGTATTAACTGGAAATTGTCCACTCTTATTAAGCATCTGTTGGGTTGTTTGTTTATGATAACTTGTTGCAGTTAAACTCTTTTCTCTAGTGGCTCCTTTAGCTGTTTAAAACTTTCATTTAAAGGCTCACTGCTGCTTTTCAGCTGGGAGTAACATTTCTGCAGTTTGTTCTAAGTAGTGGGGATATTTGTAGCATTTCCATATTCAGGCTTGTATTTGGGCCTAGTGTTTGTGGAGGCTGTGTGTCTGAGCACATAATTCAGGGACATCTTGTTTTAGCCAAAGCCATCAGGCATTTCTGTGAGAGAGAATTGTTTGAGGTCATTGGCTGACTGAGGTCTCCTGGACTACAGCTTAGACTAAGCACCTCATTGGTTCTTTTGAGATTTCTTTCTTAAAAGCTGTCTCAGGTTTCAACTTTCTGTTACCTAAGAAGCTCAGTTGTGAGTGTTCAGCCATTTTACAGTGAGCTGATCGAAGGAAGGACACTCAGCAAACTCGGAGCTACAATATATAACATTAAGTATCCTGTTTTTGTTTATTTTGTTCTTTATTTCTTTGTTGTTTATAGCACTTTGTGTACTGTGTATTTTTCTAGCTAGTTTCACTGTGTGTGAGGTATTAACTGGAAATTGCCCACTCTTATTAAGCATCTGTTGGGTTGTTTGTTTATGATAACTTGTTGCAGTTAAACTCTTTTTCTCTAGTGGCTCCTTTAGCTGTTTAAAACTTTCATTTAAAGGCTCACTGCTGCTTTTCAGCTGGGAGTAACATTTCTGCAGTTTGTTCTAAGTAGTGGGGATATTTGTAGCATTTCCATATTCAGGCTTGTATTTGGGCCTAGTGTTTGTGGAGGCTGTGTGTCTGAGCACATAATTCAGGGACATCTTGTTTTAGCCAAAGCCATCAGGCATTTCAGTGAGAGAGAATTGTTTGAGGTCATTGGCTGACTGAGGTCTCCTGGACTACAGCTTAGACTAAGCACCTCATTGGTTCTTTGAGATTTCTTTCTTAAAAGCTGTCTCAGGTTTCAACTTTCTGTTACCTAAGAAGCTCAGTTGTGAGTGTTCAGCCATTTTACAGTGAGCTGATCGAAGGAAGGACACTCAGCAAACTCGGAGCTACAATATATAACATTAAGTATCCTGTTTGTTGTTTATTTTGTTCTTTATTTCTTTGTTGTTTATAGCACTTTGTGTACTGTGTATTTTTTCTAGCTAGTTTCACTGTGTGTGAGGTATTAACTGGAAATTGTCCACTCTTATTAAGCATCTGTTGGGTTGTTTGTTTATGATAACTTGTTGCAGTTAAACTCTTTTTCTCTAGTGGCTCCTTTAGCTGTTTAAAACTTTCATTTAAAGGCTCACTGCTGCTTTTCAGCTGGGAGTAACATTTCTGCTATTTGTTTCCCACCCTCCCTACCTGTTGGTATAGTGTTTTTATAGTTGGTGGCTTTGCAGTTGTCCGCCCCTAGTGTAAATTTGATCTGGGACCCTCCTCCCAGTCTAGTGTCATTACCTCATTCTACCCAGTACAGGGAGAGCATTTGAGAAGGTCAATCAGCTTAGTTTCTGCTACTCCTTTCTCTCTTTCCTTTCTCTCTTTCCAAAAAAAAAAAAAAAAAAAAAAAATTATCTGCTTTTACGGTATTTGTGTTTTTTCCTACATTATTTTGCTTTTTTTTTTTTTCAATAATAAATCTTTATTGTTTTAGCATTTTCCATACAAACTTAAACAAAACAAAAAATATTAATACTTTCTAACTATCCTATCTAGTTCAATCCCAAAAACATATATACAATATTTACATGAATGCCTCCAAATGTAACATCAAGTTATACAAAAACATATAACAAAAGAATTTTGCATAAGTCAATTATCTCAATCTTTACTTATTAACATCTTTTCCCGTAATGAGTATATATGTCTCACATACACTCGATCTCCATATATTATGCCAGTATGATATTAAAAATTTGTTCCCATATCTTTGGGTTATTAATATTTTTATTATGATCCTTCAAAAGTAGTTTGTGAGCTAATATATGTCTTATTGCTAAAGTCTTAAAATTGTTCCATGAGGTTTGAGATGGATTTAACCAGTTTGTGACTATATAAAGTTTCATTAGTAAGAAAATATTAATAAATATAGTGACTTGGGATCTAGGAAGTTGTTTTGGAGGGATATGTAATATCATGAATTCCCATGAAAGTGTTGAACTTTGATATCCCATCTTTTGGAGTTGCAATTTTAACAAATTCCAGAGTTTATAGATACATTTACAGCTCCAGAACATATGAAGAAGATCTGCTGTTTGATCTGTACAATATGGACAGTTTGGAGAGTTTTAGAATTAAACTTGTGCAATCTGAGGCGTGTATAATAGGCATTGCCAAAAATCATAAGTTGAGTATACATTAATTTTGGAAAGATATTGATTTCGTTGTTAGATTAATTGCCTTCCTGAACTGCTTGTCCTCTGTAAATGGTAATTTCTCCTCCAATATTTTGAAATAAGCACTGTATTCTGAAATTTAAAATCCTTTATTAATTTATTAGTGGCTGCTATATATTTGACATCTTGTTGAAGAGATTGCCATAAGTTGAAACATTTTGTTATTTCCTCATCTTTAATTTTAAAGTCATCAAAATAACTTATAGCTAGTTCCTTAATCTGTCTCAAAATAGTTAAATATGATTTGGGCAGATTCATTTCTTGTCTTATTGTATTAATGGATTCTTTTAAGTAAGGATATATATCAAGTAAGGTAAGATTCATCATAAGAGGAAAAATTTTGAGATTTATTAGTTTATTATTAATTTTCAAGTTAGGATTTTTATGAAAAGGTTGAAAGACCATCATATGCTGGATAAGATTTAGAGATCCAAATAGATTCTGTACTGACGTTATATATAATTTAATGTGATCCATTATATCATACGATTTAATCATTTCCTTTTTTAAAAAAAGGTACTGCTTTGGGGTTAATATTCAAATTCGAAATATATTTATAGTTCACAGTTACCCACATTGGTGTCCATTTATTGCTAGATATATCATAGTTGGCAATTCTTAAGATCCTGTTCGAATTTATTATTAAATAGTACATTTTAAATTTGGTAGGTCTAGTCCCCTTTATTTTTGGGGTCATCAATTTATCATATGATATTCTGGTCTTTTTTGGATCCCAAATAAACTTAGCGGATTCCCTGTGGATTTGTTTAAAAAACCCTTTGGAAATGAATACTTGAGCAGATCTAAATATATATAATAATCTGGGTAAAACATTCATTTTAATAATTGCAACTTTTGCTAATACCGGTAACTTTAGATTTTGCCATCTTTTAAAATCAAATATTATGTGATCCCAGACTAATTTAATGTTAGTGTTATAAAACTCCTTATCATCTGTAGAAAAGGTAATACCCAAGTATTTAATTTTCTCTTCAGATTTTACCTGTCCCACCAATGAAAGAAGTGAAAAGGGTTTCGGAGTCCTTAAGGGAAATATGCTTGTTTTTTTAAGGTTAATTTTGTAATTAGATATTACCGCAAAGTTCTCCACCGCTTTCAGTAATTTTTCAGTATCTGATATTGGTGTTGTGCAGTAAATATTAAGGTCATCAGCAAACGCTGCCATGGATATTTTTGTTCCATATAATATGGGTGCATTATGATATACATTCTGTTTAATATATAAAAATAAAGGTTCTAAATATATATTGAACAACAAGGGAGACAAAGGACAGCCCTGTCGTGTTCCATTTTTAAGTTGTATTCTTTTAGAGAAACTTTTGTTAATATATAAAGTAGTGTAGGGATTAGTATATAAAATTTGCAACCATGATATAAATTCCTTGGGTATATTGAACTGTGGCAGAGTGTCAAACAAAAATCCTACATCAACCCTATCAAAAGCCTTTTGCGCATCAATTATGAGTGCATAAATATTTAAATTCTTTTGCTTAGCATAAGAAATTAATGAATGTAGTGTTAATGTATTATCACTTGTTTGTCTGGCAGTTACAAAACCAGCTTGTTCACTAGAAATTATTTGATTCATAATTCTTTTCAATCTGTTAGCCAAGATAGAAGTCAAAATTTTCATATCAACATTTAAAAGTGAGATAGGTCTATAATTATCCGGATTCTGAGTATCCGTATTCATTTTAGGTATAAGAATAGTTTTTGATGCGTTAAAATGGAGATCATTAATTTTATTATTAATTATATAATTAAATACAATCAAGAGTATTTTACCCAGAATATCACAAAAAGTTTTATAAAATTCAGCAGTCAGGCCATCAGGCCCCGGTGCCTTATATGACTTAAAATTTTTGATTCTTTCAGTTATTTCTTCCCTCGATATAGGTTTAATTAGATCTTCTTGGGAAATGTCATCTATTTTTGGGAAACTAATTTTCTGAAAAAATTCCTCAGTAGATCCATTTAAAGATAGATCCTTTTGATCCGCATAAATATCCGAGTATATTCTTTCAAAAACATTAATAATATCTGTGGTTTTAGAATATATTGTATTGCCAAGCTGTATTTCCGAAATTACAGATGCTGATTTTGATTGATTAATAATTCTAGCTAATGCCCTTGATGGTGTTTGAATATGATTAGCATACCTCGCTAACATTTTATGCTCATAAAACGTCAACCTATTATTTTGAATTAAGAAAAGATCTTTTTGGCATTTGAATAATTCCTCCTCTGTTTGACTGTTGTAATTCAGAATCAGCTTTTGATCAAGTGAATTTATTTTATCTTCCAAATCTTGTATCTCTCTAATATACATTTTTTTATAATATGAAGCTTTTTGCAAGAAAATCCCTCTTATTTGCGTCTTAACTGTTGCCCATTCTATATCAGGAGAATGTTGAGAATTCTTCAACTTAACTAATAAACTATTAAGAACATCTATGATTTCCTGCATTATTTCTTCTTTATTTAATAGATTTGGGTTTAAAGACCAATTATATCCCCTGTGAGACAAATTATGCATAGAATCTTTAAAAAAGTATAATGAGATTTTTGAATGATCCGACAAACAACGCGCATGTATGAGAACTGATGGTTCAAAATTAATCATTGTTTGTGAAATCAGAAAAAAATCTATTCTCGACCACATTTTGTGACACGGTGAGTAAAAAGTAAAATTGTTTGTATTGGAAGGATTATTCGTATATTTAAAAGGGTCATATAGTTGGAAATCTTCTTTCAAATCATTTAATGCAACCACCGCTTGCCTATTAAATGACCTTTGTGAACAAGACCTATCCAATTTTGGATTTTGATAAGAGTTCCAATCTCCTCCTATTATTATATGATATTTATTATATTGGTTTAACACGGATATAATGATGCTATAAAACACTGTTGATTACTACATGGTACATATACATTACAAAGTAAAATAGGTTTATCGTGTATCTTAGAAGAGAGAGTAACAAAGCACCATCTTCCTTCCTTATCTATTTTAGAGTCCAGAATCTTACCTTGATATTGATTTTTAATAACTATGGCTACCCCTGCACTATTGGTCTTACCTTCTGAAGCTATGACCTCTTTAATCCATTTCCTTTTTTTGATCTCTGCCCATTGATCATTAGTTAAATGTGTTTCTTGAAGTAGTGTAAAACACGCCCCAGACTGCAAAAGTAAATGAAGAAATAGTTTCCTCTTCTTTAAGCTCTGGAGCCCTTTTATATTCCATGAGTCTATTTCCCACATTTTACTCTGTTATTCATTTTTTGAAACCTTTAAAAAGAAAAGATCAAGTGTACTCAGAGACTTTTTGACAATATATATGATTTGGAAGCATTCCTTATATCCCGTCCCGTACCAGTGCCTACCCACTCTACCCTTGGACCAGGACATATATAGGTTTTGCATAGAGTAAACAATTGTATTAACTACTAACATAGTCCTTGATATATACTTCAGGTAACAATAAATAAAACATATAGTATAATCAAAACCTATAACACCTAACTCTAATTCTACAAAGCCTAATCTAAACATTCCCTATTAAACACCACTCTTACTCCACATCTCTTGTATCAGTTATTTGTGAGTAAATCATTAATTATCTAACTAGGAACATCATATAAGTATTAATTGTCTCATCCTAATAAAAAGTTATTACTGTCTGAAAACATCAAATCAAAACATTACATATACATCTATTGTGTAAAAATAGTTAACTTTCCTTATTTTTAACCAGACTTCAAGTGAACACTTCAAATTACCTATATTAAAACCCCTTGTTTATACAATAAAATGAGAGTTCAGTTTTTAGACAAGATTATTTACATTTAAAAACCTGCATTATTGTAAAAATATAGTCCTATAAGCATCCAACCACCCCTAATGTTTAGTTATACACTTTCACATGTTTAAGCTAATAACATCAGCATTTCTCAGTGTTATGCCCAAACATGCAGACATTTAATAATGTTAAAGGAGAATCCTGCCCTAAATGCTTACCTGTCTAACCATTCCTTGTTCAGCATTATTATACTTTAACATTAAGAAGTTTTGACCATTAGGGGAAATAAACATGCAGCATCTTGTACATATGTGCTTAAAGTACTATTATACAACTTTCTTCGATGTTGCATTTACTTTAAATCAGTCCAGCATAGTCCTCTTCGTCTTCCCAAGCCTGAAAAACAGCCTAAACGATCGCGAAGGGGGAACCTTGACAGCGACGCACTCCCGGAAGTGCCACAGTGAATAAAGCCCCCTTAAAAGCTACAGAATCATTTCCTGTCCCTACGCAGAAGAGCAGAATTCGTAAAGGCAATAAAACTTCGGAAAACAGTCTCGAAAGTCTAGGATTTAAAAAACGAACTCTTATCTCCACAGAAAGGGGCCCAACACAGAACAAGAAGCAAACAAAGGATTACCAAGACCACGATCCACAGTAGCAGCTAAATCCAGCTTCGGATACCATGCCAGTCGCTACGGAGAGCCAGATCAAGTCTCTGAAGCAGGCAAAACCTTAAAAAGCTTCAAAAAGGTAGCTTTTGCTTCATTTTTTGACGAAACCGAATATTTGGACCCTTCGACTGTGAATATTAAAGTATTGGGATACTTCATCTGAAACTTTATATGCTTTTCAATAAGAAGTTTACAATAAGGGGATAGCATTTGTCTAGCTTGCCTGATCTGGAGAGGTAAGTCCTGAGTCACAGAAATTCTATTATTGTTCCACATAACATACCCTCCATTTTTTTTAATAGTTGAGAGAATCTTGCTAACATCCTGATAATTCAAAATTTTAACATATACAGGTCTTGGACTGTTAGAAGCCTCTGATTCCCTTAGAGCTCTGTGGGCTCTTTCTATGATTATTTGTTTTGACAAATCAGGATCTGCAAGAATACTTGTAAATATTTGTAGAATGGATGTAATTAAGTCATTATATTGTACAGCCTCCGGTATTCCTCTGACAATTACTTTGTTCCTTCTAGATCTTGCCTCTAAATCAGTTATTTTGGCTTGCATAGTTCGAATCTCAAGCTCATGTGCATCTGATTTTTTTGCTAACAGATTTAGTTTATCTTCATTGTCTGCTATCCGGGCTTCACTTTTATCCATTCTCTCAAGGATTTGAGTACAGGATATTCCAAAAGTTTGTACTTGTACAGTTAATTCTTTTAGAGCTTCTTGAATGGGTAACAGAGCCGCTCTGATATCCTCCATGTTCAGCATTGAATCTGGCTTGGTTTTAGTCCCTGCTTTTAATTGTTCCTGTTGTTTAGTAATTTTTTGTCTTTTCGAAGTAACATCTTTCTCCGGTGATTGCAGTTCTGAGAGTTTCGTTTTTGTGGTAGTTGTGTCCATCTTTTTGTCTTCCTTCGACATTTATGTCAGCAGTAAAACTCAGAGTCTTCTGAATAGACAGTTCCTTTGTTTGGGAATCTCTTCAGAGACAGATACTCTGTAATAATCCTCTTAGATAGTATATTTTCTCTTAGTTTGTTCACTTCCTGGATACTAGATGGATGCAGCTGAAGTTATTTTTACCAAGATTTCTTGTTTAAAAGTTCTTGATACCGCCTCAGGGTTTAGATTTCCACAGGTTATATGCAGAGATGCAGATCAGTAGTGTTTACAGAATGGCAGCCATCTTTGAATCCACATTATTTTGCTTTTGCGTCATCTTAAAAGTACTCAATTGTATTTATTACTGCTTGGTGTAACTCATTGTAAGCCTTTTAGTTTAAGCACCTGGGCTTCAGACCAGTTTTACATTAGGAAGGTTTGTGGTCTGCACTGTAGTGGCAGAACAGGTAGCTTACATCCTTCTAAGTTGGGAACTGCTGATTGAGGGCTCAGTGTCTGTTATTCTAAAAGTGTATTAATTCTGGTTTAAGCACTTGGGCTTGAGGCCAGTTATTTTACATTAAGAGGGTTCGTGTTCTGCACTCTTGTGGGAGGAGAGGCTGGACTCTGTCCTTCTGAGCTGGGAATTTCTAGTTAAAGCCTATAGTGCCTATATATTTGAACTGCTTCTTACTGAAATTGGTACACCTCGTTTGCTGTAGCATAGACTTGATCCAGGCCTGCTGAATCTAGCTTTGTTTGTATAACTTGAGCACTAATCCAGGCATTCTTTAAAGTATTCAGTTGTATTTATTACTGCTGGTCTTTTGGATTAAGCACTTGGGCTTCAGACCAGTTGTTTTACATTAGGAAGGTTTGTGGCCTGCACTGTGGTGGCAGGACAGGTAGCTTACATCCTTCTAAGTTGGAAACTGCTGATTGAGAGCTCAGTGTCTGTTATTCTAAAAGTGTATTAGTTCTGGTTTAAGCACTTGGGCTTCAGGCCAGTTATTTTACGTTAAGAAGGATTGCGGTCTGCACTCTTGTGGGAGGAGAGGCTGGACTCTGCCCTTCTGAGCAGGGAATTTCTGGTTAGAGGCTTATAGTGCCTGCATATTCTAACTGTTTCTTACTGAAATTGGTACACCTTGTTTGCTGTAGCATAGACTAGATCCAGGCCTGCTGAATCTAGCTTTATTTGTATGCTTGTTGTTTGTTTATTTCCTGAAACGCTATTTCCACCTAAAACGCGGCCTTTTAGCACTTCTGTGGATCCCTAGTGATATCTGCATTGCTTACTGTACTTATTTCCTTGTTTCACTTGAAAGAAAGTTACTGTTTGTCGTTTTTGCATTTAAGTTACCTGTAACACATTGCATTTAAGTTACCTGGCACTTGCTCACTAAAGCAATTATATAAGTCAGCTCTAAAAATTAAAAGCACTACACCCTCACAAACTCCCCTTGAGTACCTTGTTCCCCATTGGCCCTTTTTTTCAATTATAAAGGAATTCCCAATACTATTCTAGCATGTCCAAAGGTCAGTTGTCAATCTCCTCTCCGGTCCAGCTGGTGAATCTGGGAATCTTGAGGCAATGTTACAACTGCCTCATGTACACAGACAACCCTCTCCTCCTCCCAACAAATTCCAACACATGTGAGAGATGCAACCATATAGCCAAACTGGAGGCTAAGCTCTCTCAACTCAGTACTGGCGTAACCAGTCAGGAGGAGAAGGAAACCACACTCACTACAATTCCAGTCTCACATAGACCTACCACGACAACAAACCAAACACATAAACACACAAAAACATACTCGGAGGCTCTAAATAAAAATCTGCCTAAGCAGCAGAGACCTCCAAAGCAGATAACCAAGCAACCGCTACCCCAAAACAAAACACGTGCAAAACATAGCTCACAAAGCCAGTGTGCCGAACAGTCACAGCCCTTAAGGCTAAACAACACACCTGATACACTTGTAATAGGGGACTCTATCGTCAGGCACACTGACGTCCCGCTCACCAGGCTGAACAAGGAGAAGGTCATGGTGAGCTGCCTGTCGGGCGCTAGGATCCGCCACATAACACAAGCACTCAGGTCACTCCAAGGCAAGTACAAATATGACTCAGTCATTGTCCATGCTGGTGTGAATGACCTGAGACGTACCTCCCTGGGCTACATGAAAAGAGACATAGAGGAGCTCTCTGAGCATGTAGCCCAGGCCGGTATGACCCTGACCTTGAGTAGCATCTTACCCTCACCAAGAATGATGCCACAATATGAAGACAAGATGATCAATTTCAACAATTGGCTTAAGTGTTGGTGTCATTCAAAGGGGATCTAATGCCTGTCAGCCTGGGATGACATGCTCGACAAGCCACGATGCTTCGCTAGGGACAGCTTGCACCTGTCACCCCTGGGCTTTCGGATATTGGCAAAGGCTCTTGCTACCCCCATAGTGCCTTTTTTAGGCAAGGCTCAAAAGACAAACCCACCTCCATAGGTATCACAAGGGATAAGAAACTAAGAGTAATGCTACTCAACGCCAGAAGTCTAAACCTCAAGATGCACGCACTCGAAACTCTCCTTAGCATGGAGAACATCGATATCTGTGCAGTAACAGAAACCTGGTTCAAGGCTCCCGAGAGCACCCCAGCACTACCAGGTTATACCTCATACCATGCTTTTCGCCCCAAAACTTGGACCGAACCACAAAAGGAGGGGAGTATCAATATTCGTCAAAGATACCCACACCTCCAGGTTGGTGGCACAGCACGAAGCATCAGAGACTATCCATGTGCAACTAACTGTGGGTAAAACTGCCTTCCAGTTTATAGCCTGCTACAGACCACCCTCCCAAACACAGGAACCCCACTTGGCCTTCCTGAGAATACTGGAAAATATGAAGGTCTCTCCAAACACCATTATATTGGGCGACTTCAACTACCCAAACATAGACTGGGAGCATTACTCTAGCTCCAACACCCTAGCCCAAAGGTTCCTAGAATTTATAAACTCAAATGCTATGGAACAACTTGTTACCACTCCCACAAGAGGGGAAAACATACTGGACCTGATCATCACCAACATGGGGACACTATGCTCCAGACCAGAAGTGTATCCCTCACTGGTAAGATCAGACCATAAACTAATCTCACTGGATATTCACATCCCGACCCCACCCCTGCCCAGAAAACCACAGTGAAAAACTTCTCTAAAGCAAATTTCACACGCCTCAAAACCGAGGCGAAATCCTTCAAAGCCCCGGGCCTGTGGAAAATACGGCCCAGACCGCAGAATCCTTTATAAACGCATTCTATGAACACCTTCAGGAATGCATGGATCATGCAATCCCAAATAAAACCAAGACCCAATCCTCCAAAGGCAGACGTCCTGTCTGGTGGACCCCAGCCATAAACAAACTATACAATAGAAGGAGGAAGCTACTACATGATAGAGCAAAATCCCAAAAGGGAAGACATCTCTGATCAGTATTAGCAAAAACTACGGGCACTCATAAAATTGTCTAAGGCCAGCTTCGAGAGAAAAATTGCACAGGACACTAAGGATAATCACAAGGCTTTCTTTAGTTATGTTAGGAACCTGGGTGGGAATTCCCAGATATGCTCAGAATTAGTCCAAAATGACAAAAATACACCGAGCCCACAGACATTGCCAACATCCTAGCTGACAGGTTCAGTGCAAACTTCTCCCTCTCCCCACCAAAAGGACAAATATCTATCCCAACAGAGTGCTGCCCCTGACATCTCAGATGCTCAGGTAAGAGCCGCCTCTCCAAAGCAAAAAACACAGCATCAATGGGACCAGATGGTGTCCCGGCTGCGCCCTACATGAACTCCAAGAAGAGCTAAACCCAAACATAAAACTACTGTTCAATCTTAGCCTTACTACAGGATATGTACCCAAAGAGTGGCGTACAGCAACAGTGGTCCCTCTCCACAAAGGTGGTGCCTCAACGGATCCTGGAAACTATCGCCCCATAAGCCTGACTAGCTTGGTCTGCAAAGCTATGGAAAGGATCATCATGGACCTCATAAATAAAGATATTGGGGACCTACAGACACTGGATCCTACCCAGTTTGGCTTTGTTAAGGGCAGATCCTGCCTCTTAAACCTGGTCGATTTCTTTGAAACAGTCACCAAGGCCATTGACGAGGGGAAGGTGGTCCACACAGCCTACCTGGACCTCGCAAAAGCCTTCGATACAATACCCCACTCGGGCATTATAGATAAGCTCACCAGCTTAAATATAAACCCCTATGTCACTAGATGGGTTGCAAACTGGCTCAAGGACAGAACCCACATGGTTAGAATTGCTGGAGCCATGTCAGACTCCAAACCAGTTACAAGTGGCATCCCACAAGGCTCAGTCCTGGGACCTCTCTTGTTCGGTATATATTTCTCGGTACAGGCCAACACGGAAGGACTGTGGCTGACCAAGTTCGCAGATGACTGCAAACTGGGCGCCATAATCAACTCTCCAGCCGACACAAGCATTCTCCAAAAGGGCCTCATAGAAACAGACAACTGGTGCCAGAGCCATGGCCTCAAGCTAAACGCCAAAAAGTGTATAGTCATCCCTTTGGCAAAAACAAAGTGCCCACAAATTACCACATAGGTGGTAATCCATTAAGTACAGAAGAAGTCATTAGGGACCTGGGGACCCAAGTTGATAGCAATCTCTCATTTGACAACCACGTGGCCAAAGTGGTTAGAAAAACATTTTATATAGCCCACCTAATCATGAAGGGATTCACATCTAGATCAGGGAGGTCATCGTGCCTCTTTACTCATCCCTCATCAGGCCCATAATTGAGTACAATGCCCCTTTTGGGATGTACCTTACCAGACACCTGCAGCAACTGGAAAGACCCCAAAAGTACCTCACCAAGAGGATCAAAGGGCTCAAACAGATGCCATATGCTGCCCGGTTAAAGAAACTCCAGCTCTACTCAGTGGCATACCGCCTGCTCAGAGGCGATCTGTGCCTGACGTATAAAGCCATGTCCAACCCGGAATTAATGGACATGCTGCACCTCAGAAAATCCAAATCCCATCGAGCTACGCGCTCGAGACTTGAACCTCAGCACTGAAATAAATAGGACATGCTGGAGGGACAGATTCATAACCCAGAGGTTCCCTTCACTCTGGAATAAAATCCCAGTCCAGGTTAGGCAGAGTCCCACATTGACTCTCTTCAAGAAGAATCTTGATGAGTGGATGGGAGATCGTAGGTTTACCCCGGCTATCACTTCTGTGTCACTGTTAGACAGAGGCACAGTATACTAACCTCAAAAAAAGGCATAGCAAAATTAATTTAAAATGGGTGGCGAAAGCCAAACACACTTTGGCTAGGCTTATAAATGCCCTAGGGCAGATAGCCTAGTATGAACCTATGAACCTATGAACCTATGAACAAGTCTGTAGGTAAGCAAGTCTACAAGCACTCTGTGGCCTAAGCTTGGAATAAACTTCCCCTTGATATACGCTCTCATACTACACTATTTAAAAAAGAACTGAAGACACATTTACTCAATTCCAGAACCTGTCCCTGCTATGACCCTACTTAGCACTCCCCTCCTCCCACACTCACATCTCTCTCATTACATCCTACTATCACTCTTGACTTTCCCCATCTGTTCAGCAACTAAGAATTAAATTTTTTCAAAGAAACAAAAAATGTAGTTCTTTATTTCTACACATGTAGATGTTTATTTCTATTGCTTGCTATTATTGTTTGTAATACTTGTTTTTTCTTGTTCTGTGATCATATATTGTATTTGCTGGAGCTTTTCTACTCGGGTCTCCACTGAAAATGGGACAATAACCCGGTTAACAAATGTCAATAAATAAATAAAATAAATAAACTCCTTCTCACTTCTACATATAACCACACTTATCCAACACAAAGCACACTCAGTCAAACAGCAACACACACACACACACACACACACACACACACACACACACACACACACACACACACACACACACACACACACACACACACACAAAATCACATGCCACACACCACCAAAACAAAATTCCTAAGTGACTGTTTTTTTGCAGTGGAGCATACCTCACTGCACCCCCCCCCCCATGTGGGACGGCTGTGCCCCACAATACACCCTACTAATTACATATACCAATTCACACAATGCAAAGGCATATTCCCCTTTACCTGCTGCACCAAGATCTATCAACAAGAACCTCTGATGGTACCCTACAGAAATATACAGGGATTGAAAGCATATGCTATGAAACAGAACGTTTGAATATCTAAGCATTTGATGTCAATACTGTTAGATAGACTGGATCACGGCTGAACACTTTGGATCAGTTCTGTCTTCGGTCATCAGAATGAAACTCATATATATATATATATGTGTGTGTGTGTGTGTGTGTGTGTGTGTGTGTGTGTGTGTGTGTGTGTGTGTGTGTGTGTGTGTGTGTGTGTGTGTGTGTGTGTGTGTGTGTGCGCGCGTGCGTGTGTGTGTGCATAAAATGACAAGTGGCTTAAAAAGTTATCTAATGTCATTGGTCTGATGATATCTTCAGTACAATTTACCAGTTATAATTCTGATAATAAGGAAAGCTTAGGATTTTTTTATCACTGGTATGAGTTGTCATAAAGATGTACAAGTAATATTGCAGTTTGCTTTATCACATTGTACTAAATTGTGTGAGCTGTTGCAGCCATGGTTTTGTTATACATATATGAGTTAGGAGATGTGGGGGACTTGCCCCCCCAAAATGTAGGTTTTTTTTTTGCATTATTACAGGTTAAATGAAGTGTGTTTAGAGTAATTGCATTCAGTTGTTTCTACAGATGATCAGTTTTAGATTAAAAGACACACACACACACAAACACACACAAACACACACTTTTCATTTTACTAGTCAGTTGTGGAAAATCATCCAAACTGATCATTTCGATAGCCACATATGTTTATCTAAGAGAATGGAATATTCCGTGGTGCCACACTTGAGTATTAAGAATGTCAGGCTGAGGTCTAATATTTGTCAACGAGGTAAAAAATACCTAAACAATGGAATGAGACCATATAGTATGAAGCCTCATATGTGGAATGGCAGCTGCATGTTGTTAAAAATATTTTACTGCCATCTTTGAACAATTGTCCATTTGTCACCATTTTTTTATTTCTTGCAAATGTTGGATGCTAATATGAAATAGCAAAATCAGGCTTTCTTGAGGCAGAAGGGCTTATTGTGGTTGGATGAACTCCTTAATGATCCACATGCACGGTTCACTCAGAGTTTCCATGTGCTTTTGAGTGACAACGTATTATTGTGCCATTGGTAATGTTATTTTATCGCTGTGCTTGGTTGCCCACACACAGCTTAAAAATGGAGGAATTCAAAAACCAGTGAATATGCAGATCTTACAGTAATCATGTGTCCCTGATTTGGGGCAGACGTTCTTTGTTTTAAAAGGTTTTGTCCCGGATTTCAGCATCTGGTTGTTAAGAGATATGTTATGACTTCATCACCATTAGTTCCCTGCACTATTATTGACTGATTATAGATATATTAACAATATCTCACTTAATGTATACTGCCTATAGTTGCTTGAGAGATTATGCAATGCTGCAACTAAAAATGGTGGGAAGTATTTACGGTGTATTTTTGCTAAGTAATATAAATATTTTGCCCGCTTCTTGGAGCGCTTTTGTATGTTACAATGTTTCTAAATTGAGACAAGAGGATACTAAAGCATGACAATAATCCTGGTTAATGAGTAACGTGAGGTTCATAATGCACAGTATTGGGTTGTCAGTTGAAGGATTGTGGATGGTAGTAGGATAACTGATATCTTGCAAGGACAGAGTATTCAACCATGTGTGAAGGAAACAGAGGATGGAGGTGAGGAAGTGCAAGGTGAGAGAATGGGAGAAGAAAAAAGTGTAGTTACCCAGTAAAATATGATAAACAGGAGTAACTCTGGAGGAATAGTGAGACACTGCTGACTTCATTAAATGTTCTTTTAGCCCTAGTAGCCAATGTATGAAGGGTTGAGTATTGTAGTCTGGGGTGAGGGTACCCAAGACAAAATCTCTTTCTTGAGCTTACCGAGTGAGGATGGCAAAGAAATGCGAAGAAGGAGGAGCACAAGGTGGGTAATAAGGATGATAATCTGGAATGTGTGGGGGGGGTGTCACACTCTATTCAGTGGGACATCCCAACAAAACTGAGAATAGAGGAGGTGGGTGCTTCCAGTCTGCAAACACTGAAGCTAAGAAACATAGAGTTTGAGATAGAGTGGAAAACGTGAGTAGGTAGACTGTGATAGGCTGATCAAAAAGGAGGAGAAAGGGAGTGAGTAACACTAGTGTCTAAAAGTCAGATTCACCATCTGACCCTGTTCATCCTAGCATTCTGTTTTGTCATTATTCCACTTGGCAATTCTGTAAATGGGAAATGCCTTAAGTTCACTATAATATGGCAAATCCTTTTTTGTGTAATATTGTAAATTTTATCTAGTAAATGATTTCCTATGGGGTATGTTACGTCACCAGGCTCATATGATATGTGATTGATACTTTCGGTTTGCAAATATTTTCAAATTTCTGACTTATTCAAACCAAATTGTTGTATCTTTTGGCTTTTCCCAGTTAGGGGTCGCCACAGCGGAACTCCGGTCCGCTAATGATTGGCAGTAGATTTTTACGTATCGAGTTGCCAGCTCTGATGCACAACCTTCAACGAAGGTACGCCATTCATGCATATCTCCACACAGAAGACGCTTTAACTGGGAATCGAACAGGACAACGCCTTACTGTGAGGTGACAAAGCTACCGCAGCACCACCACCGCAGTCAAACCAAAATGTACTGTAATATTGTTAAAGGCTTTCAGTACTTGAATGGTTTTGTCTTGAATATCTGTTTATTTCTTTATACCAGCTTGATCTTGTTCACTGAAATGATGGGAGGTTACTGTCAACAAAAAGGTTTAGATGTTCCCACAAATATAAGTTATTATTAAAGGAAATTTAATCTTAAGATGTCTCCTAAAGTTAGTCTAAGAATTAAGTCTATCTTAATGTAAAATAGTTATTTCCTACGTTTAGTAGTATTATGCAAAATATTAAGCATTGTTGTAAAAGGGAGTTAGTCATGCCTGGCTTCCAAACACATCCATTCTGAATTATGAATTAAGGCACCTTTAAGGGCAAAATGAGAACTCTCTGCTACTGAATACCAAGGCTGACTAGTTATTCTAAATCTGTCTTCCATTATATCATTACAGAGCACCTGATGGGAGACTATATGCAGTCTAACTTTCCACATAAAGGAAATTACCACCCTTTGAAGTTTTACCAACCACTGAATTTTGGGTGAAGGGAGTTTCTGCAAGGACATAATGTAGTTTTGGAAGGAATGTCATGTCACATTCTACCTGTAATTGAATGCTTAGTGTAGTTCCAAGAGCAAACTTTAACAAACAATTGTTAGCATAGCTTTCTTAAATTTACATCTGGAGATTTTTTTAAATCATCTCTTAATAGAATACCTAAACACGCTAATAATTGTATCAAAGAACACAATGTCTGTCTTGTATTACAACTCATTGGATGGTTTGGTAAGGGTAGTTTTTAACTCTATAAAGATTTTTTAAAAAAACAAAACTATTATTCTTTGGAGTATATAGAACTGGTTTCTCCAACTTGAGGCCATTAGTGTAGTTTCTTTATTTTTTTTTACTTCTGTACTTATCTTCCTAATGTGATAACATCTCTCTAGACCACATGCATACACATGTCATCATTAACGGTGATACTGACCGTTGCTGATATCCAAGCAACCTCTTTTCCAGTTCAGAGACTACTGTGTGCACAACTGTCTTCTGTGCAGTTATTAGAATGTTTTAGCCCTGTATTTATTTATTTACTTATAAGGTACCAGAATGACCAGTGCTAACATCCCTACAGTGGGCACTGCCAAGTTCCACATCCAAAGAGTTAAACCTGAGGTAAAGAATAACATCACTTTTACTTCTGTTTTTAGTTTGAAAGAGAGAATGCTTCACATAAGCCTCCTGCATGGATATATCAGCCCAAGATGTGTTTTACTTAAACTTACATTATATTACATTTGCCTGATGGCAGAAGGAGACAATACGCCTATTTAGCTTGTCCTTTTAAGTTCCTTGTTATTCTACCCCCTATTACCACCCTTACACTTTTTCCATCTATATTTAATGTCTCAATGGCTTCTCTCTCGCTACCACCCATTCTGGTAGTCCTTTCTGTGCAATCACAACCCTCTTTGTATAAAAGTACTTTTACTGATCAAGGATGCAGTTTTTCCCTGGAACCTGCTGCCTGGGACTCCTTCTTCCCCCTTTGTACTTCCTGTTCAGAATGATCACTTCATGTCTCCTTTGACACAATCTTCTGCAAGAATATCCTGCCTGTCTGCCTCTTCCAGAGTAAATGAGTGAAAAGAGACCTAGCTCCTCTAGCCTCGAGTTTTATTCCATCTCCTCCATCCACTGATCTTTCTGGTAGCTTTATGCTTAATCCCTTCTATAAGTCTAATGTTCTTTTCCTTATATGACCTCCAGAGCTGCACGCATTACTAAAGATGTGGTACGATCAAGGTCCTGCAGATAGAAAGATTACCCATTTGCTTTTGAAATGAATCTCCCTGGGGATACACCTCAGCATTCTGTTTGCTACTGGGACTGCCCTCACAATCTGCTTCCAATGGACAAGTCCATTTGTGATCAATAAACGCAGCTACTTTTCAATCTCTGATGCCTTTAATTTTATACTTCATATGTAAGGTGTTGTGGTCTAAGGATAGTTCATTGCATTTGTTTGCACTGGACCTCAACTGCCACATTTCTGCCTATTTTTCAGCCTTTACAAACCATCTGCTAGCCTTTTCCCCCATCCTCCACTGTTGTGCTGATCTTTGTTTCATCAGTAAAGTGGATAATTCTGTTCCCTGTTTTCATTGCTACATCTGAGACAAACACACTGAACCTACAACAGACTGCTGCTGTACTCCTCTAGTCGCTTCACTAATTCCAGAAGTTGTCACTCTCGCCATAACACTCTGTGTCCTGCCATTCAACCATGCAGCTGTTTAGGTCCACTGTGTGGTCACACCCCCAATACCATCGACCTTACCATAAACCATATGTGTAAGACTGGGTTAGAGGCTTTGTTGAAGTCATGTTAGACTATGTCTATTAGTATTCCCCTGTCAAGCTTACCTGTAACGCAGTCTTAAAACTGGACGAGGTTTGACTGATGGCTCCTTCTGACCATAAACCTATGGTGGGTCCTGTCCTGGAGATTGTTATCTACTAAAAATTCTATCAGCCGTCCCCTGAGGATTTTCTGTATAACTTTGACTTTCACTTTTGTTAAGTTAACAGACAAGTGGTTCCTGGCTTTTTTGTGTCCTCCCCCACATACACAGAAGAGTATCTAGCCCGGGATTTGTTAAAGACCTTTGTCAGGAGGGTTTGCCTACTCACTGGCCATATTTAGGAGGAATCCGCTCACGGGGTCCCTAAGAGCAACCATTTCCCACTGATCCTCCTCTCTCTCTCTCTCCTGCTCCCCATTCTGGCCTCTCTCTTTCTCTCTCCCCTGCTGTCTATTATTTTCTCCCCATTCTGGCCTCTCTCTCTCCCCTGCTGTCTGTTATTGCTCTCCCTTTCTGATCTGCCCATCCCCCCACTACCCTTTGCCGTCCGTTGTGAAGACTGAAGCAAAGTATTCACTCAGAACCTCTGTTTTTTTTTCACATTTTTCTCTGATCTCTCTCACCATCCTTGCTTGACAAGTTCACATTTTTGGAGCTTACCTCAAATACAGGTAAGTTTTGTAAAGCATTTCACTGGGATGCAACCCATCTCTGTGAGGCTCAATAGATGGTATGTCCACATCATTAAACCTATCAAACACCCCACTAAATTGAAAAGTGACTCCACTGACAATCACAGAAAATGACAGTCAAAAACAAATACATCATGCGTGTGTGTGTGTGTGTGTGTGTGTGTGTGTGTGTGTGTGTGTGTGTGTGTGTGTGTGTGTGTGTGTGTGTATGGTGGGGGAACAAAACAAGCTGCAGCACCCCAACCTACTGTTACATACTAATTGTAAGGTCACAGAAACACACAGAAAGGAGGCTACTTGCTGATGTATAAATCTAACTAATCCCATTCTTCTCCAGGTACACATCTCCTGATCTCAGACTACAGTGTAACACACTGTCTGACACCTGATCATTCATATTTTAGCTACTTAGCCCTGATGCAACTAAGTAGGACTGTACTCTTCCATAATGCAGGAAGGAACCCCACTGGTGTTTGCAGAACACCTGTGAGAATCTGGAATCTATTCAATGTGTAGTACATGTGATGTTGATATCTTTATGGCTAGTGTGTGTTACTACATACCCTCACTGTCTAATACATCCCAAATGTGAGTTTGTTAGTACCTACTGTTAGCCTGTGGTCTCCAGCAGATGATGTTTTGGGGTAAGGAATCACCCTGCACTCTTACCAAAGATGATTAGTCAGTGCACTGAATCTTCTCCCTCTAGCTATCCTGTCATCACCCCAGTCACTGGTGAAACCAACTAGCAGCCAGTAAGTATATGAATATTGATTCACTTTACTCTATGAGATCGCACTTCATTTTGACTGCTACACTTAATATTAGCCAAAAGCCAAGACGTGATAGTCTTAGTAGTGTATTATAACCATACCCTTTGGTTGTCATGGTGTATTATAACCAGACTCCGTAGCTGTCATGGTGTACTATAACCAGACTCAGTGGTTGTCATGGTGTATTGTAACCAGACTCCGTGGCTGTCATGAAAAACAAATCAACACATATCCTGTCTGTTGTCAGCCACATTGCCATTGGTAAAAAAAACACTTAAAGCGAGCAGAAAAAAAACTTTTATTGTCTAGTGCTTTGGCAACATGCCTTTAAAGACTAACTGACACACCAATTACAATACAAATATTTAAATACAAATAGTAGGTCACCTGAGCAACATCAGTTTAAACATTATAATGTATAAAAATAACATTTAAAGAACCGGTACCTAAAATATATAAATATACCAGCAGACATTGAAATAATTTTCTACAAACACTTTTAAAAACATATAAAAAACATACTAGACACCTATTAAAAACATAATTCCTTCCAATCTAACTAACGTTTTATAGTCCTTGGTATCCTTAGGCAGCTTAATCATCACAGACAATGGATTTTATTAGGCTTACATGAGCCACTTTGTAAAAGATGTGACTACCTCACCATGGAGGCCACTCTTTTACCTAAAAAGATGGTCTGTGAGAACTACACAGCATAAACACATCAAACCAACATTTGCTGAGGTCGTCAAAAAGTCACTTCTCAAGCCTCCTAGAAACAGAAAGATGAAGTTTCAGCAAAATTCCAATAACACTGCATTACTATACCACTTAAATTATTACATAAATTAAAGAGTTACCAGGCTGTAGAGTTGAAACTTTCCAATGCCATTAAGTGAATGACTATAAACAGAAATGTTCTGGCAATGAGTGACTCCATTGTCAGGCACAAAGACTTCAAGTTTATAAGGTTGGACAAGGATAAGAGTGATAGCTGTCTGTCTGGCACCAATATTCATCATATTATGTAGGCTCTTCAATCTCTTACTCTGGGCAAATATGAATGCAACCTATTGGTAGCCCCTGTGGGTGTGAATGATGCACTGTATTCAATCCTGTAGGGCATGTAAAGAGAAATGTTAGAACTCACTTTGGACGTACAAAATGTGAGAAACTCTCTGGTGTTGAGTGCAATCCAACTTTTATCTTGAATGATGCTTAAATACAAAGAGAAAACAATTGGCTTCAACAACTGGCTAAGTGGTTGGTGTCATTTTTGGGGCAGGGGAGGTTATTATATATATCACCCTGGGATGAGACAGTAGTCAGACCAACTTGATTCACAAAGGATGGCCGGCACCTTTCATTCTACAGCCTCCACTTACTGGCCAAAGCCTTTGCTGCCCCCTTAATTGTCTTTTTTATGCAAACTATGGCAATCAGACATCTCAACATAACAGATATATCTCTTATCTAAGTACATTAAGGTCAAAGGTGGGCTATATCAAGTTTCATAGTTTTTTATTTTTACTCCATGAAGGCTACGAGACCATTTAAAATAAAGGCTCCAAGATAAGAGTAAATACTAACACCTTTCCAATTATCTAAAGATTTTTTAAATGTGTACATAGCATTTTGTCTTATCCTTAAGGGTAATATATTCCATAATTTCACAACAGATGGAACAATAAATTTTGTTCTTGCAAAGGTCCTGCATTTAGCAAGGTTGACTGTATAATTTTCACCTCTTGATAACCTAAATAATTGACGCAATTCAGTGTTGAATATCACTCTCAGCTCTTCATAAAAAAGGGCACAATAAGCTAAACAAAGCCTTCATAGTCATCAGTAACTGTTGGAAAATAACTTATTTTTTTCTAAATGTTAAAGAAAGATCTTTACAGTCAGCCTTTTTGGAGTAAATTACTTACAGTCAACAGTTTTTTGGTAAATTTCCTTTGCACATGTTCAAGCACTAAGAGATTTCCCATTTGTATAAACACATAATGAATAACTATATTCAAGAGTTCGTCTAACACAGACAGTAAATAATTTAGAGTCTTGGGTGGTCTTGTGGTAAACCTCTTCATAAGAATCCCCATTGCATGCAATACTTTAACAGCCTTTGCATTTTTCTTAAAGGCTAAGATGGAACTCCTATAGACACCTAAATCTTTATATTATGTTACTTTTTGGATAGTTTATATTTAAACCATTTTTATAAAAATATTCCTTTAAGACTGACAACTAGGAGTTAAAAAACAATCATTTGGAGATGTTAAGTATGCACCAATCTTAATATCACTGGTGTATTTGCAATCTAGTAACTTCAATCAGTGAGTAATAAAGAAAATAGAAAATTAAACAATGTAGGGCCCAGTGAACCATTAGGAACACCAGATGTTGCTTTAGATCAGTTTGAATGATGAATACAGTGAAACCTACAAGCTAATCATTATTTAACCCATTCAATAATGCTTTACTAGAGAATCAGTTATCATTTGGTGTGGAATACTATCAAATGCTTTTATAAGATTCAGGTATACTACACCAACACTAATACCCTTATCCAAGGCTTAACTACCTTGGTCATCAAACTGAATCAAATTTGTAAATATGGATCTTTTCTTCATGAAACCATGTTGTATAACAGCAGTTTGTGCACTGGAATGCACAATATTGATAGAAAATATCTTTCAAGGCATTTGCTTAATAATGTTGTCATACTAATTGGGAGATAATTACTGGTGATATGAATTCCACCCTTTTGTACAGGCACACTATTAGCTTGTTACCATGTGCTGGGAACAGTGCTATTAGTTAATAGCATGTTTAAGAAAATAGAGGAAGGGCCAAAGAATCAGATAAACTGGAGATAAAACACCCTGAGGTAGAGTTAGGACTAACACTGCTTCTTCTTCTTCTTCTTTCGGCTTTTTCCCGGTTAGGGGTCGCCACAGCAGATCACCTGTCCGCTCATGATTGGCAGTGGAGTTTTACAGTGTCAAGTTGCCAGCCCGGCGCCCAACCTTCCACAGAAGGCACACACATGCACACACTCACACCTAGGGCCAATTTAGAGTATTCTCTACAGTGAAGCAAGAAGCATATCATTAGTAATGTTTTGATCAGATGAAGTGAGATTTATTATGCACTAAACATACAACTTGACAATAACTTTCAGATAAAACCAGTGTCGAAAAATAATCGTTGCTTATTACTGCCATAACTTTACTATCAGAAGCAAACTTTCCATCCTTAAAATAGAACCTATCATGTTTTTACTACATCTGACATTATCAACACAACCATAGATTTTTTAAATATCAGTATTGTTCATTAATGATTCCTCATATATAATTTTGCTCTTCCAACTGACCATTTTAAATGTTTACAAGCTCAGTTAAATGCTTTTTAAGGAGCTTGAACCAAATTTTAAATAAACTGTAATTATTTTTTTTCTGAGTGGTTTTGTAAGTTTTTTATTCCATCAAGGTAAGAATACATGTCTCGAGTCAACTGACTGGACATCTATACATATATCAATTGATTGCAAGCATTTTCAAATATTTGGCAACTCAAACTTGGACTGTAGTCATATATTATAGCCCAGTTCATACCATATATATCTTTAACAAATTTATGATCACAAACCTCTATGTAGACAATAATTTTCTGTGCATTCACATGAATATCTGTAGAAAATTGGAAGGTAAAACAATCTGCTTCAACTAGTGGATTAAGAGTCACAATATTATGAATTTTACTTTGAAAGTTAACAAGTAGAAGTCAATGGTATTCTTGTTCCTTGTTGGAAAGTCAGCCATTTATACAAAATCTCTGGATATAAGAAGACCCTGAAAATAATTTTTAATGGGAGTATTATAAACCACAGAAACTTAGTTGATGTTAAGAAAATTAAAGTCTCCCAATATAATCAAGTTTTCAAAATGCTACTTTACTGTCACAAATGTTATATAACGAGATTGATGTTCAACATTCATGTTTGGACTACAATAATTATATGTTAATTTTGGTTTTCAGAAAAATAAAAAAAGAAACTAGTAGTTGTACTGCTAACTTTTCCATATGGCCTTCACCCTTCATAATCTGTCAGGGAAAGAATAATGTGAAAATGAGATGACCCCTCCAGCGGAAGTCATAATTGCTCTTCTTTTCTCCAGGGGTTTATATATGTATGGGGTCTGGGCTCCTCATCCGGTCAGACATACCCTGTTAACAAATGCCAAAATAAATAAAACAAATAAATAAGTGCATGATCTTCAGGCTCTACTGCAACTTGAACACTTCCATGTTTGAGTTGTAACTGAAACTTGGGTTCCATGTAAGGATAGCACTTTCTCCTTTTTCAGGGTTTTTTGCTTATCTGATGGGAACTGTGAGAGCATCCCTGTATTTACTAGATACCATATCTTCTCCTGACAGATTCACTGTGAACCACAAACTAAATTGGCTGAAATCCAACCGACCCTGTATAAAATAAATGACCATTCTGTTACCTGTTACAAGACATTTCTATGCCACCAGAGACTCATGAGAGATTCCTAAAGTTACTTACAGAACTAACCATAATGAAAAATATTGTGGTTTCAATTACCCATTGATAACCTGTCAACACCTATACTTCAAAAGCTGGGTTAATAAATAAGTTCCTGAAAGAAATAGTTAGCCAGCCCATCAGGGGTAGGAAAATTCTTGGCCTCACCATTACCAACATAGGCCACCACATATACTATCATTGTAGTATCTCCAGCTCTGATTAAATCCATCTATACATTAGTTTTTTTCTCCTTTGTAGTCTCAAGCACTTCCATATTACACAATTCCAGCTGTAAAGACTTCCAATAGACCTACTTAAATCAAAATCTAAGATGAGCGTTTGATATTTCCTTGAAATATCACCAGTCCTCTTGCAGCTTTAGCTGCTTCTTATGCTACTGAGTTCTACTCACACCTCCAAAACCATATAACAGTCCGTACTACAGCCAAATATAACAGGAAATTTCAAAACATATCAGCATGGTGTTCCACCAGTATAAACAAATTCTACAACAACAACAAAACTCCTAATATCTTCAGGAAGATCATATCAAAACTTGAACTGAAACTAGCTTCTGAAGCCAATGATAATAATAACTACATCTTTAATTACAGCAGAAAATCAAGAAATAGTGCACAGCAATGATCCTAACAAAACTAAAATGTTGCTGCTCATTTTGATGCTAAAATCACTGTCACCATATTTGCAGACACATTTAGTGCAAACTATACTCCAGAAACAATCATTGAAATCCCACGGATCTCTCAAGAACTTACAGCCCCAGAAGATCCCACAGGAAAATGTCCTAACTGTGCACTTAAAAGACAAAACTACTGTGTGCTTTGGCCCTAACATACAACTAGGTGCATAATAAATAATGCTACATGTCCCCACAACACCGGTTTTGAATTATTTAACTGAAGCCACTGAGTATGTCCCTGAAGTATGGTGAGCAGTCTCACAATGGAGGACAGACCACTTGACCCAGGGAATTGTAGCCCCCATCAGACTATAACAAATCTAAAGTGCAAAGACATGAAATGCATTATATCTGACTTCATAAACTATTTCAACCCTCCAAGAACTAGATCCTCAAAAGTATGGTTTTGTAAAGAGTAGATCATGTCTATTAAACTTATGAAAGGGTCACAAGGCAGGGTGAAGTGGACATGCACTACTGCATATTTGGATCTAGTTAAAATAATAACTGCCACTGCTTAGCAGTAGCCACTAGTGACTGAATTCTGAGCACAGGCTTAGCTTGTGTATAATTAAAAGGAAATGTTGTTTTGTAGTCTTTACTCTGTAGCAACAGTTAATGCACAAACAACAGCATGTTTAAACATCTGTTGATTTAATATATTTATTACAGAGCTGTTCATTTAAGCCTTAGTAGACAGCACTGTCGTAAATAACTTATCTATTCATTTCAGTATGACCTACAGTGTCTTATCTGTCTTTTTACCTTATGAAATTGCCCTTTGAAACTTTAAATCTTGTGCTAGTTACGGTCAGCTACTTATGACTATAGTTCTCTGGCATTCCCCTTTTATAGAATCCTTCTTCAAGCAATGGTAAAATTTGATGACAATGCTCGAATTGCAACATAATTGCTTGCATTTGAAGAAATAATACACACGTTTCTTTATAGGTTCATAGGTTCATAGGTTCATAGGTTCATACTAGGCTATCTGCCCTGAGGCAATTATAAGCCTAGCCTGATTCTGTATGGCTTACGCCACCCCTTGATTTGAGTATACTGTGCCCTTTAAGGTTTAGTTTACTGTGCCTCTGTCTAATAGTGACATGGGAGTAATCCCTGGGACAAACCTATGATCCCCCATCCACCTATCGAGATTCTTCTTGAAGAGATTCAGTGAGGTGCTCTGCCTCACATGAACTGGAATTCTATTCCAGAGCGAAGGGAGCCTCTGGGTTATGAACCTGTCCCTCCAGCAAGTTCTATTTATTTCTGTGCTGAGGTTCAAGTCCCTCGAGCGTGTGGCTCTAAGGGATTTAGATTTACTGAGGTGGAGCATGTCCATTAATTCTGGATTTGACATAGCTTTGTATGTCAGGCATAGATCGCCTCAAGTAGGCGGTATGCAACTGAGTAGAGCTGGAGTTTTTTAACCGAGCAGCATATGGCATCTGTTTGAGACCCTTGATCCTCTTGGTGAGATACTTTTGGGGTCTTTCTAATTGCTGCAGGTGTCGGGTAAGGTACATCCCAAAAGGGGCATTGTATTCTATGATGGGCCTGATGAGGGATGAATAAAGGGGCACAATTACCTCTCTTGATCTAGATGTGAAACCCTTCGTGATGAGGTGGGCTATGTAGAAGGTCTTTCTAACCACTTTGGCAATGTGGTTTTCAAAGGAGAGATTGCTATCAACTTGGGTCCCCAGGTCCCTAATAACTTTCTCTGTACTTAATGGGTTTCCGCCTATGTGGTAATTTGTGGGCACATTGTTTTTGCCAAAGGGTATGATTATACATTTTTTGGCATTTAGCTTTAGACCATGATGCTGGCACCAGTTATCTGTCTCTGTGAGACCTTTTTGAAGGATGTTTGTGTCAGCTGGAGAGTTGATTATGGCGCCCAGTTTGCAGTCGTCTGCGAACTTGGTGAGCCATAGTCCTCCCACGTTTACCTGTACCTCGGAAAAGTATATATCGAACAAAAGTGGTCCCAGGACAGAACCCTGTGGGACGCCACTTGTGACTGGTTTCTGGTCTGACATGGCTCCAGCAACTCTCACTCTGTGGGTTCTGTCTTTGAGCCAGTTTGCGACCCATCTTGTGACATAGGGGTTTATATTTAAGCTGGATAGCTTATCTATGATGCCCGAGTGGGGTATTGTGTCAAATGCCTTTGCAAGGTCCAGATAGGCTGTGTGGACTACCTTCCCTTCATCTATGGCTTTGGTGACTGTTTCGAAGAAGTCAACCAGGTTCAAAAGGCAGGATCTGCCCTTGACAAAGCCGAACTGGGTAGGATCGAGTGTCTGTATATAGTGTCTGTTATATAATTTAACAAGTCTGTGGTTCACACAGCAAAACCACTAAAATAGTGCACATACATAAACAAAGATTTTAGGTTAAAAACTCTATTTTTAATTGTGGCTTCATATAGACGCATCATTCTTATCTATTTCTGTAAGGTTAAGAGGCATCTTCTTTAATGCTGATTTAATGTTAATATTATCATTTAAGCCAGGGTGTACGGATGCTTTAGGTATCACTTGTCAATCATATTCCCTTATATCAAGTACAACAGTACAAAACTAGAGCCAGCTGCATGTCAGAACACCTTTCATCACATAGCTTTTCAAAACTTTGACCTCAAAATACTAAAGTCTGAATAATAAATACTATTATTAAGTGATCAAAAGACTGTAAATGGTAGTGCATCAAAGCATTTTCCCTATATAAAATAAACAGCACTGCATACTTAAAATATTTTACATAATACTAAACAAGATTTGCATGGCGGCCACATTCTCCATCACCCTAAACCCCATACCAAAATATAAATATTCCAAGGCAGCAATAATTCAGAATAAACAGAATACTTTCCAACTTTCCAAATGGCTTTCCAACAAAAGCAAAAATTCCCTTTACCCCAAGGTAGAGTGAAGCTGGAGTTAACACACACACACACACACACACACACACACACACACACACATATATAAATATATATATATATTTATTTATTTATACATACATATATATATATATATATATATATATATATATATATATATATATATATACATATATATATATATATATATATATATATATATATATATATATATATTTGTGTGTGTATATATATATATATATATATATATATATATATATATATATATATATATATATATATATAAAATATATATAGTTTACAGAAGCATGGAGGACACACTCACCCCCACACAGTGATTACACAGATCAGCAGATGCTGGGGGCACAGTACTCCTATACAAATATTAATTTTAAATGTATTTTATTAGAAATATTTATAGCAAACATCCTTCTACTCCATGAAAACTGTGAATGGTAGCATAGCATATAGATTTCCCTGTATTAAATAAACAGCAATGCATACTGATCCACTCTACTAATGGCAGTCTCAGTTTTATGCTATGTAATGAAATCAGAATAAATGGATAAGGGAGGTCATGTTCCCTCAAAAAAGAATCACGTTCACATAAAGCACTTTCTCAATAACCTTCCACACAAAGAGAATGGCTGAGATGGGACAGTAGTTATCAAGATGTTCAGGAGACAGAGATATTTTTTTGAAGGCAAGTGTTACAAATGCCTCCTTGAGTGATGGTGGGAAAAATACCAGACCTCAGAAAAGTCTCAATGGTCTGATAAATAAAGAGGCCAAATACCTCAGGGCAAGCCAGAACAAGCCAGGTTTAACATTGATCCAGATCACATGATGTTAAGGGCATACTCAAAATAAAGAAAATTAACTTGCCGGAATAAAGAATCTAAAACCATAAGCACTCAACAGGCTAACAAGAATGCTGTAATACTTTAGACACTCCACAGAAGGAAATATTATTTGCAAAGAACCAAGCAGATGACTCACAACTGGAGGAGGAAAAATCTTTCCAGGGTTCAAGGCAGGTTAAGTCATGGGCGGCTCGTGCAGGACTGCAGCCCTCCCAGCAAAAATAGGCATTTTGCATTATAAAAAAAAAAATATATTTAAATATATTTTGTTTCATATGAATCATGTTGTGCTGAGTGTGCTCCTAGTCCTAAGCGAGTCCGCAAAGTCCCGGAACTCGAATTGCACATGCTCGTCGAGTTCCGTTTTTTTTTTTTTAGCAATGTCTTGAAATCTAGACTGCTGTAAAAGCAGTCCAGATTAAAGAGAAGGCATCAGTGTGATGCCCAGAAGTCTATGCAGTTTAACTGCACAGTAAATTAGAAGGGGGTTTGGACTGCGACGTCCGCAGGCACATACGTGATGTGGACGGCTGGATTGCTACTGGTTGGTTCTCACTGTCTTCTCAAAAAAGAGAGTGAGAAACAATCAGTAGCACTAAGCACACTAGCACAGACAGTACTTGTCTTTACTTGTGTTGTGTGCTATGAATACGGAGGATAGTGGATACCGCGCCAAGGGTTGGTGACAGTAAAGTTAACAACTTTGTTTTTTTAAGCTTGAGTAACTTGCCTTTTGCCTTGCTCACTGGCTTGCTTACGAGCAGCTGCAGTCATCAAGGGATTAAGAAGAACAAGGTAAGGGTGCTCAGCGTTGCTTTTACTTTGTGTTATGCTATCACCATTCTGCTAACTGCATGCAGCAGGAGTATATAAAATGCCACGACTTTTTTTAAATCCATCAGTAATAAAGTGACTTACTTCTACATGTATCTGGTGTGTCACATGTGATGATGTTTATGTTTGTAAATAGAAGCATGCGAGAATGACTAGTGCAACCGAATACAGTTCAGTCTCATTTCATTGCATGGCTGTGGTTTTGTATCAGTTACTAGAGCTGCTGCTGGCTGACAGAGCGTGCAGATGTAGTGCTCAACAGGCGGCAGCTACACTTTCTCATGCTGCTTTAACTAGACGTTGAACGCTTGCAATATTTTTGTTTCTGAGCCAGCTTGTGTTTAGGTGTAGTGCTATATTTGTAGCTAGCACCCAACAAGGTGTCTATAATGGAGTGTCCATGTGATTACAGTTGCAGGCAGTATATACAATGTTGTGATAGAGAGATCATTGTGTGTGTGTGTGTAGTAGGTTATAGGTGACCAGCTGAGCTATTCATTCCAGTCTGGGAGAGTTTGGTCAGAGTTGGAGATTGGGAGATAGTGAAGTATGACAACACGGGCAGTGTTCCTCCTGAGAGTAGAATGAGAGCATGATTAGGCTGAATTACTATTCTGGTTACTGTGTTGGACAGCTTGGACTATAGTATGTGCAGGTGTAAGGTGAGCCCAGAGGTTGCAATCATGACATCAGTGATCACCGAGTCAGAGAGGAAAAAAGAGAGCCAGAGTTCCTTTTCGTGAAGATAAACTGAGGTAGGTGCTGGACTCGGCTCTGCACACAGTCAGAATCAGATCAATATAATTTTTTTTTATTTACACTACAGTTCATTTTTAATTTGCATACTCAATATTGCTCATTTTCCCTATACTGCAACAACTGATATTTGCAGGTATGGCTCAGGGTTGCCATAAATAAACTTTCTAAATGAACTGAGTGCTATTAATATAATATGATTCAAATGATTTATTAATGTTATCAGTAAAGTATTTTTTGCAACTATATAAAATTATTAGATACAATTTATCTATGTGAAAATATATATACTTGTAATTAATTAATGATATGTTTCCATGAATTAATTTCCATTTAGCTGTATAATTTGAATTTAGTCATATCTAGGATCACACTTTAGCAAGTGATTCATACTTTGAGACTGTGACATCACAGAGAAAGATCAAGTTATATTTTATGATTTTTCTATACTAACCCCCTTTCTCAGAATTATAGTGAACTTGGAGTGAAAATAATTTAGAAAGTGGGTGAAGCCCCTCTGCAAAACAATTATTTTTGTTTGTGGATATGTGCTGGCACAAAGGTATGCTTCATTTTGACTACTAAAGCTTAAATAGTTTTTATACTTGATGGAATAGTTTTGTGCACTTATTGCCAAGCAAGTATGTTTCAAGGAGATGAGGTATGAGGATGTGCAGAGAAAGCAGTAATGCCCTTACTGTTGGAAGAATGAATAGTTGAAGTGTAACATCAATTGCATATCATCTGCAAAGAAAGAGAAAGAACTTCCCTGTATGACCAGTAGAGATGTCTTGTGCTGTGCTGTCTGGTGTAATTATAGTCACTAGTATCTCCAGCAAGAGGGAAAGAGCAGAAATGGTACACAATACCCTTCTTAGTCCTTATGTCAGGTCTACTGCTGTCAGATGCTCTATTATATCTTAATATACATCCTGGAGCCTTGCATTCAGTATGAAATTATAGCAGTAAGGGACATGTAAAAATGCAATTATTTGTAATGTGGTAAATACAAATACTCAGTCTGAAGACCTTTTTTATATTATGTTTAGCAGAAAAGGCATAAAATTTTTGTGTGCTACACCAGGCAACAATAAAATATTTTTAGTTGTTGTGTCTTTCGGCTTTTCCCGGTTAGGGGTCGCCACAGTGGAACTCCGGTCCGCTAATGATTGGCAGTTGATTTTTACATACCGAGTTACCAGCTCTACCGCACAACCTTCAATGAAGGTACGCCCATTCACGCATGTCTCCACGCAGAAGACACTCTAGCTGAGAATCGAACCAGACAGCGTCTTACTGTGAGGCGACAACGCTACCGCAGCACCACCACCGCAGGTACTGCTCTGCATTTTGAATAAGTGAATCAGTATGATCAAACTGAACAAGATTACATGTAAACAGATAGTATGAGAATATTATAATCAACATTTTATAGTAATATAGAACTATAGGAGAAGCAAAGCTCTGAATCGTTTCTATGTTTATAATTCTAGGCAAATTGCTTGTTTTAAGATGTTACTGAAAGTAGAAAATCGAAAGATACTCGAAGATATTTGCTGGAGTGCAGCATACAGATGACACTTTGTTAGGCTTTAAATTGGGAAGTGCCTACTTTAGTTCTGTTTGACATCGTTTTAAGAAATGAATCAATATGATTATTTCAATTATTTAGAGCTATTTGACTGCAGCAATGCTTTAAGATTATATTTTTCTGAATTTATAGTGATATATATATATATTTGAAGGTGAAAAATGTTAGGAGATGAGCAGTGAGATCTTTGATAGTAAAATAATGCCTGATTTATTTTATTTTATTTTATTTAATGTTTGTTGACTAGATTCAAGCTCTTGCTTAAGACTGTTTTCAGTCAAAACCAATTCCATACAGCAGGGCAAATATACAAGCAATACAACATGTGTAATTGTATGTAGACACGTACAAGTAAAATAAAGCTGAACTTAAACAACTTGGTTAATAACTTGTGTGCTAAATTAAGTCAATGATGTTTTAAACATAGCTATTTGTGTCTATGGAGAACAAAGATGTTTGCAATTTAAGTTTGTCTATTGCTGACTGTTGCAATTTTATTGTCTAATATTTGTTGTAGTCTAATGCAAAATGAGCAAATAAAATGTGTATGTGTTGAATGCCAGCATTGTGATTTAATATTTATACTGTCTAGGCAGGTTTAAACAGTTACATTTCCTAACTCCATCTTTAAGCTTGTTTATCACCTAGCATTTTATTTTTCCATGAAAATGCATTTCAGTATAGCACACAAAGACACCCTTATACTGTGAGGCTTTTTGTTTTAATACTTTCTCCTTTGTTTCAGCTGACCATCAGCTCTCCTTTTCTTGGGGGGGGGGGGTATCTATGTAGTAGTGGGGGTTTCATGCTTCTCTGACCTCTTGTGACCCAAAGCAGCATGAGGAGTATAACTGCGTACAATGGTTGCCCCCCATGGATGCATGCTTATAACTGCGTACAATGGTTGCCCCTATGGATGCATGCTTCCATGAATGCATAACCACACTGGCTGCAGCTTATGCTCTTTGGAGAGCATCCATGTATTGTCTGTGTCCACCAACACCCAGCCCACACTGATGCATTGACCAGTGCTACTTTCTTCTCCCCAGGATGGCTGAGATTGTGCTGGCTACTCATTTCTGCCCTACCTGTCTGGCTTCTTCAGTCCCCGAGTCATTTATGGACATCAGGTCATCTGCATACCTGCCACTGTTTTATCCCTTTGTGCCACTGAGCTGGACATATTGAGAGGTTTAATTGCAATTTAAACAATGGTTATGGAAATATATGTATTTTCCCTCCCTCGGGGTTGGTATATGTTTGCATTTTTATTTGGAAGGTTCAGTTGGTGTGGCTCAAAGGTTGTTCACATCCCCTAGGATGATAACATTAATGGTAAACATAGTTTGAAACCAGTGCATAATGCATTTCAAGTTAGTGTTAGCAAATTCTTATGGTATGCATATCTGTGAGAGGTTGTCATTTCCTACTTGCAGTTTGATGACTATTTCTTCCATTCTTTTATTTTCTTGCAGCAGGTTGTTTAATCATTAATACAGAGAATGAAGTGTGAATGTCAGTTATTTCAAGAAAAAAATGCAACATCTGCAGACTTCTTATTGCTTTGGCTAATCCTGCAGGAGATGGATAACTGAGGGAGAAATAATTGCTTATACTAGCACAGAGAATGGGTGAGCTAAACATCACCACACTCAGTAGCTTAAAAAGAATGAAGCAGAATTGCCATTCAATATACTTGCATGGCTGAATTTTAGATACTGTGGGCCAAAGACCAATATCTGGTACATCAACACAAAGTTCATAGTTGCTCTTTCCAGTGATATTTTTCTGCTTACAGTAGTGGAAAAAGAGCAATATAGTTTAAATTCTGTTTTGTGAAACTGTGTACAAATGATGTTCAAAGTAAATGTTATTTTGAAATGCTAACACTTGTGGCTGATAACACATAGCTGTGTTAAATATGAGAAGAAACCAGCTCAACTACAGTTTACATGCCATACAAGACATCCGAGTCATTATGGCTACATCTTATCCAAATAGCTCTTCTAAGCACAATTACATTTTTCCATACATGTTTTGACATTTAATTTTTGTGCTAAATAGTGTAACATATTATCGCATCTGTATATCTGTGTGTTAGCTTAGCAAGAGGTCAACATGCATATATCATGGCCAACATGTATAGCAAGGTAGATTTTTAGCATATTCTTGTATCTGCAAATATGTTTTGTTCATTGTTTAATAACTGTCAGAATTGCAATATGTTGTAAAAGAATAACAGAGTAAACATTATGACAATATTTTATTCATCTGTTTTATTTTAGTTTGTTTACTGGGGTAGTACAGTGATTTCAACAGAACATTTGCAGGCGCAGCCCTGGTGAAGAAATTCACAAAATATAAACCAGAATTAATTTACAAACATAATCAATGACAGAAAGTATAGAGTCTAGCAGGCAACTGAAACAATGAGCAAATATTATTTTAATTTAATAATGTATGCATTATATGAGTTTGCACATATTTCCATCTGGACCAGGAGATACTTCATATTTTATTGTATTAAGTGATGACAAGATTGCTTTAAATTTAATTAGGTTGCTAAGTAACTGCAGATGCTCTAAAGATACAGTTGGGAAATTAGCTGTCTTGTGAAGATGTCCACCTTAGTAGAATCTGCAACAATTCCAACTTCCTTTATAAATTAATTATTACAAAAACATGGAAATATATACACAGTTTCTATGGGGCCTAGCATTGATAGATCTTTCCTCTCTGTTTTATGATCCTGCTTTGATAGCACTTGACTTAGCACAAATATGAAGTATGTTGCTTGACATTGTATTACTGTGGTTAGTAGGTGTGTGTATATTAAGATTTAACAATGAATATTTTTCTAAATTGTAATCTTGATGCTGACACAAGACAGTGTGTGTCAGATTATTATCCTCAGTCAAAGTAAACTCATACAATGCTATACGCACGTGGTCATCCTGGGCCAAACTAGTAATGTTATGCATGCACAGTCATTATAAATCCAAGTGTACTGACACAGTGTTATGTACATGTGGTCATTCTAAGCAGAAATGGAATGGGTGGTGATGCAACAGAACTTGTACAATACAAAGGACCAAAAATAATGTTTACTTCTGCCACAGAGTGAACTTTATTTGGGGTTAATCGGAGTCTCTTTAATTGATGGCAGGTGTGTACCCAAGAAGACTGAATGCTGTAATTAAATCAAAAGGTGCTTCAACAAAGTATTAGTTTAAGGGTGTGTACACTTATGCAACCAGCTTATTGGACTATGTCTTTTTACTTTTTATATTTTTCTCCTAACAGATTTGTTTGTTTTTCAATTGAATAGTAAAGGTGGGAAATGTTTTGAAATGATTTATTGTGGTCTCATTTTTTTTTATATCACAAAAACCTAGTACTGTACCAGGGGTGTATTCATGTTTTATATATGTATATATATATATGTACATATATATATATATATATATATATATATATATATATATATATATATATATATATATATATCAGCTGAAAACACATGCTTTGTGTCCAGCTTTTTTTAACAGAATTTCTTTTTAATGTCTGGAAAAAAGCTAGTTGGATAAATATAGAAAAGACATACCATTTTATCAGTGCATTTAAATGTAACTGAAAAGTACCACACTTAAACATTTAAACTTTTATGTCCAGAATTAGGGACAAAGCAAACACAGAATTAGGGGAAAGCCCCAAATTAGGAAAATATATTATTTACTTATTTTTTCTTAAAATAATTTCTACCTAAGGAAAGATGAAGCCAAAGTTCTTAAGACATAACAGGAAGACAGGGAAGACTAAAGAGGACACTGAGTGAATAATTAACTATATACTGCAATGGTTTAATACACCCCAGTGAATCATGCTAGCTTCAAGCTACAAAAACAATACTCAGGTTATTTAGATAAACATTCCTTTGTGCCTTTTTCAGGCAAGACCCACTTCAGATGGCACCAACTTTTACAGAAAGGATGCAGAGTATACAAGAGATAAGAGATTATATAATATAGTGATATATTATATAGATAAGACAAAACCGAAAAATCCCAGGATGCAAAAAACTCCCTTACCAGCCTCAGTAAAAAGTTGAGATCCTTCATAAAATCCTCCAAAGCTAGTTACAAAAATAAAATTGCCAAAGATTCCAAGGACAGCCACAAGGCATTCTATAGTTATGTCAAGAATCTAAATGGCAATGCTCAGATCTGCTCTGAGCTACAATAGAATGGCATTAAATATACTGATCCCAAGGATATTGCCAATATCCTGGCAGATCAATTCAGTGCCAACTTCACCCCCTCACTCACCCCCTAAAGGGCCAATCTCAATACCAAAAGATTGCCAAATTCTGGTACTCACGGCCACACATGTAAAAAACGCACTCTCCAAAGCTAAGAATACAGCATCTATAGGATCAGACGACATCCCAGGGCGTGTACTACATGAACTGCAAAATGAACTGGCACCTCACCTAAGTGTCATGTTTAATCATAGCCTCATCTCAGGCTTTGTACCCAATGAGTGGTGCACAGCTACAGTTATCCCACTCCACAAGGGGAGATCCACCTTGGATCCTGGGAACTATCGTCCCATCAGTCTGACAAGCCTGATCTGCAAAGCCACTTATAAACAAAGACATTAGCAACCTTCAAACACTGGACCCCACCCACTTTGGTTTCGTAAAGGGCCGATCTTGTCTCCTCAACTTGATTGACTTCTTCAAATCAGTCTCCAGAGGCGTGGACGAGGGTAAGGCAGTTCACACAGCCTATCTGGACCTCACAAAGGCCATCAACACCATTCCCCACTCTGGAATCATAGATAAACTTACTAAGCTGGGCATTAATCCCTATGTCACTCGATGGCTTGCCATCTGGCTTACTGACATAACCCACACTGAAAAAGTAGCTAACTCAAAATCCAGCTCCAGACAAGTGGCAAGTGGAGTACCTCAGGGTTCAGTCCTGGGACTGCTCTTGTTTGGCATCTACTTTTCTGAAGTACAGGCCAGCACTAAGAGACTCTGGCTAACAAAGTTTGCAGATGATTGCAAACTGGGAGCCATTATTGAATCCCCAAATGATGTGGATATTCTACAAAAGGGCCTTACAGAAACAGATGCTTGGTGCCAGAGCCATGGGCACAAGCTCAATGCCAAGAAATGTATAGTTATCCCCTATGGGAAAAACCATGTACCCATGAATTACCACATAAGTGGCAGTACACTAAACACTGAAAGTGTGATAAGGGACTTAGGGACACAGGTGGACAGTGGTCTCACCTTCGATAACCACATAGCCACAACAGTCAGGAAATCCTTCTATGTGGCACACCTCATCACTAAGGGCTTTTCATCCAGAAAAAAGGAGGTCATTGTCCCACTGTACTCATCCCTCATTAGATCCATTATAGAGTACAACGCCCCATTTGGTATTTACCTCTCAAGACATCTGCAACAACTGGAAAGGCCACAGAAATACCTCACTAAAAGAATCATAGGCCTAAAGCAGATGCCCTATGCTGACCGTCTAAAAAAACTCCAGCTATACTCTGTCACATATCGCCTACTCAGAGGTGATCTCTGCTTAACATACAAGGCCATGTCAAACCCAGTGCTGCTGGACATGCTACACTTAAAGAAATCCCAATCCCTCAGAGACACACACTCCAGGGATCTAAACCTGGTCATCACAATGAACAAAACATACTGGAGGGATAGGTTGCTGACCCAGAGACTCCCCATACTCTGGAATAGACTGGCCATACATGTCAAGCTGAGCGCCTCTTTGGCCCTCTTCAAAAGGAACCTTGACGATTGGATGGGAGATAAGAAATTCACCCCGGGGATCACGTCAGTTGCCCTGCTCGACAGGGGACCAGGGAAGTAAATATTCTGGGAAGAAATAGCCAGGGAATTGTTATGACTAGGCTTGTATAGGCCGTAGGGCCGATAGCCTAGTATCAACCTATGAACCTATACACAGTGTTAAGAGCAGAATAGGCAACTACTACCCTTATTTGATGCTGGAATATCATAAGGCTGTGGATTCTATTCCCACCCCAAAGTAGCAGCCCAAACTAAATGGCTTTTTAAGTCACACTCTTGAACAAAGTTGGAGACAGAATGTCAAAGATGATGAATACCTTGCTAGTCCCAGCAAGAAGACGGGACTGATTTTTATAGTTTTATGACAGGGTGGGGTACACACCTGCACTGAGGATTAATGTTCCATATGTTTCCTTTGTTGTGATCATATTTACTGCACCTTCCTAGATAGCAGCAGCAAGCAGTCAGTAGTGACACACATTTATCTAAAACAGCTGTTGATGTGCTTCTTCTTAACAAAGGGCCTGAATGTGTTTAAGACCATAAAGAGCAGGATTAATATGTGTGTGTGTGTGTGTGTGTGTGTGTGTGTGTGTGTGTGTGTGTGCGCGCACGCGTGCGCACACACGCGCTCGTGTGTATATGTATTTAAAAGAAATAAGCTTATATTATTAGTAATAAACAGTGTTTATATTTTTCTTATTTGTTGTACTCTAACATTTTTCCCAGAACAAGAGGTCTGATTGAGTGTAATAGTATTTCGGGGGGGTGTCATTAGCACGACCACTGCAGTTCCATTTTTTGGCAGTATTGTCTGTGAGCACCTAAAATTATAAGAAAATGAAAAACATAAGATTAACATTTTTAGCTAGGGTAGAATGCTTTGGCTTACATTACAGTAATCTATAAATAAATAAGCAGGCAGCATACCGTACACATACATTGTGTTGTTAAATCAGTATCAGTGGTACTTCAGAATCAGACTCAGTACATGTAAAATGGAATGCCTGGAATATCATTTGTTAGGTTTACTGGTCCGGGACTGGTACTCTAAGTTAGATTTGCTTAAGCTTTTTGGTTCTGCTCCATATGCGTCCTCCTTTTCTGGAAAATTACATAATTGCTTAAAATATTTTGTGCATAGAAATAAGGAAATTACTGCATTTGAGAATGTTTGGCTATGACAATGGTTACAGTATGATGGTATTTTAGATATTTGTTAGGGCATTTTGTATCATTTGTGTGCCAGAAATAGGTCTCTGAAATAATAGCCTGTAGTTTACATCCACAGAAATCAATAGCATTAAACACTACACGTCTGTACTCCCCCGACCCCCCCCCCCCCCACACACACACACACTGCCACCAACAAATGAAGTAAGATCATGTGCAAGTTCTTGGCTATTGTGATGTGAAAGAAATGCAATAATGTAGCCATGGAGATTTATTTTACTTAAACATTGTAGGCTGACAGCAGTTTCTCTGGGTAGGCAGTGAGCTGGATTGGGGGCAATGCCTATGTGTGAATAGCTGCAGTTCTGTCTTGCTTTGCAAGAGTAATGTACATTTCACTGAAGTAAGATTGATCACAAGTTCTGAAATCTGAGTATGGTTTATGTGGGGGGGTATACTCACCTTCATGACAGTGTCTTTTTTGTGCCTTTAACCTGACAAGACCAAGTCATATACTATGGTTGGGGCTGTGTGTAACTGGAACAAATGGCCCTGATGCTTACTGTTAAGTCTAGCTTTGCAAAACTATAATGTCTGTACTTTAAGATGAATATACAATAATTAGCAAGCTTATGAGTAGTTCATGTATGTTTCATATCTGTTCATTCTCTAAACTGAATGTTTATTTAAAATTGTTTCTTATATGTTGAGCTTTTCTTCCTGGACATTGTTGACAAGGGATTTTTGTTTTATAAAACAGTGTTGCATTGTAGAAACTCAGGTAAATAAAAGTAAAATACGCAAAATGAAATGCGTACTTGACTGGCACACTCATTTTGTTGACAGAAGCATTAGTCACAATTTGTAAGTATGCAACATAACTGTTACTATTATTTGTACTTTAATCCTGACAGGTAAAAAGCAGCTACTTTACTTAGGTAATGGGGGTGTTTGTGAATTCACTGAGGTGACTGGCCTTGTTTACTGTCTAAATTATGGCTTTGCAAGATAACTGTTTATTTGGGTGAAGGCTGTTGTGCAAGCCCATAACTGCCGTTTCTGTGCAATAGACTAAATTAATGCAGCCATTAATATTTTCATTTTAATCCAGGCAGGTTCAGCAGATATTTTAGGCTGGCAATTGATATGATAGCTGTTTGTGGATGAAATGTTTTGCACTGTAGCTTTGGTGTAATTCTGGCATTGCAGAACTAAGTGGGGGGGGGGGGGGCTGTTTGGAAATGAAATGAAGTGATTGGCCCTACTACTAACTGTTAAGACTGCTGTGCAGTTGGATGGAGTGAGATGGACTGAGTATAAGTGATTACCTCTGGATAATGTTTATGTAAAAGATGCAGTTATATTAATGTTTTGCTTTCTGATTTCAGAGGTTCAAACCAGGTACTTTTGGTAGCCTATTGGGATGGGGGACTATCATGTCAGTGTGAGAATGAAATAGCTGGTCTTTTACTGTTGTAATTCTGGCTTTGCAAAACTAATGTGTCTGAGGGAGTAAGCAATATGCATACAGGCTGTGATTATTGTCATTGTGCAGCAGATGTATTTTGATGCTGGAAGGATCAAAGCAGAAACTGTAGTGGTGGGCAATGAAATGACTGTCCCTGTTTTATTTTTAGTCCTGCAAAGCCAGAATTAAGACAGAATATAAGCTGTGACAGTGTGTGCATCATTAATATTGTCTTTTAAATCCTGGCAGGGCCAAGCCAGATAGTTGGTAGGTGATGGCTGTGGGAGACTGTCAATGAAATGAGTGCTGTTTCTGAAGCTGTACTTTAAAATGTATACAACAGTGGCACTTGAATAATTTCTGCAATATCTTCATTTCAGAGTTACAACTACGATAACCAGAATGAGCGAGCAGTATCACAGTGGCCTATCTGAAATCTATTAATTTTAGTGACTTGACTGAATGAAAAGTTAAGAATCAAGAGGACTGGAAGACCCACACCTGATTTGAAGATGGAGTCCCCAGGTACAAGTAGGTCAAGGATATGCACATGAAGCTTCAGCAGGTCAGTGTACGACAAACACACCTGGATCTGTGGTTGTGAGGAAACAAACAGCTTGTACTGCTTCCCATATTTGTTGTTTGGTGGAGAGGATGCCTGGACATCAAAGGGTATGGATGACCTGAAGAGAATGGAAGAAAAGTCCAGAAAACATGAACAGTCTGCTAAACATTTTGACAACCAAATGAGTCTAGCAGTGTTGGGAACTGTGGATATCAGGTCACAGTTAAGTAGTGTATGCCAGTTATCAGTGGAAAGACACAAGAAAGTGGAAGAAAACCGTCATGTTCTATCTCTTATAATAGACTACATCAAGCTGTGTGCTGAAGAAGAAGTTGCTTTAAGAGGCCATGATGAGTCTGAAGAGTCACTGAGTGCAGGAATGTTCCTGAGACTGATAGACTTCACCTGCAAGATCGATCAGAAGTTGGATGAACACTTGAGAACTTCAACTGTTTTTAAAGGAACAGCAAAAAAAGTTCAAAATGAACTCCTGGGCTGCATGCTAACAATATGCAGAGAAGAAATAAAAAAGGAGATTTGTACTGCAAAATTTGTAGCAGTAATTGCAGATGAAACCACTGATGTTGCCGGGCTATGGCAAATTGCTGCTGTGTTCCATTACATTGTCAATGGACAGGTATTGGAACATTTTTGGGGATACTTTACACCACCTGGACAGACAGCAGGGCATATTGCTGGTGTGATAAGACTACAGTTGAAGGAAGTATTGGGAGACCAGTATGAAAAAGTGATTGCTCAGAGTTATGATGGTGCATCTGTTTTGAGTGGTGTTCAGCATGCGGTCCAGACCATCATAACAGAGGAGTTTAAATATGCCTACTATGTACACTGCTATGCCCACCAACTTAATCTGATAATGCAAAGAGTCACACAACAGAATACTGAAGCAAGAATATTTTTTTAACACTTGGTGGAATTCCAGCCTTTTTCACTCATTCAGTTCAATAGTATATTATCATTTTTTGAGCTCAGCACTTGTTCAGAACTTATTGTAAGCACTAAATAAACTACAAATTACTACAGCACTCAACTTTCCTCACTGTCTAGAGGAAAACAGTTTCTATACTTAACAAATAAGCACCTACTCAGGCATGTCTAAGGGTCAGCCCCCGGTGTTTTCCCCTGTCTACCTGATGAATCTGGGCATCTTGGGGCAATGCAGTAATTGCCTCATGTACACAGACAACCCTCTCCTCCTACCACCCAACACTACAACCTGTGAGAGATGCACTTGTATAGCCAAACTGGAAGCAAAGCTCTCTTCACCCAAGACTGGACTAGACAGTCAAGAGGAGAAGGTAAACACTTGCACCACATCACACTCAGCACATAGTCCCTCAAAACCTACACCACCAAAACACACACATAGAAACACAAAACACACACCTACATTAGCGGACGCTCTCAGTAAAAACCCGCCCAAGCAACAGGGACCTCCAAAGCAGAAACACAAGCAACCTCCACCCCCCAACACAACCCAAATGACACATAGCCCACAAACTCAGTGTGCCACTCAACCACAGCCCATAAGGCATAACAACGTACCCAACACTCTAGTCATAGGTGACTCTATAGTCAGGCACACTGATGTTCCACTCACCAGGCTAAACAAGGAGAAAGTTACTGTCAGCTGCTTGTCAGGAGCCAGGATCTGCCACATAATGCATGCACTCAGGTCACTCCACAACAAGTACAAATATGACTCTGTCATTGTCCATGTTGGTGTGAATGACCTGAAATGTACCTCCTTGGACTACATGAAAAGGGACATGGAGGAGATGTCCGATCTTGTAGCCCAGGCAGGTATGACCCTAGCCCTGAGTAGCATCCTGCCATCACCCAGAATGATACCACAGTACAAGGACAAAATGATTGACTTCAACAATTGGCTAAGCTTCTGGTGTCATTCTAAGGGGATCCAGTATCTGTCTGCTTGGGATGACATGATCGACAAGCCATGATGCTTTGCCAGAGATGGCCTGCACCTGTCGCCCCTGGGATTCCGGATACTGGCTAAGGCTCTAGCCACCCCTATAGTGCCTTTTTTAGGCAAGGTTCAAATGACAAATTCACCACTCTAACAGGTACAGGCAAGAAGAATCTGAGGGTATTGCTACTCAATGCTAGAAGTCTAAACCTCAAAATGCACTCTCTCGAGGCACTCCTTAAAATGGAGAACATTGACATCTGTGCAGTGACAGAGACCTGGTTCAAGGCTCCAGAGAGTACCCCTGCATTACCAGGCTATAATTCATACCACACCTTTCGGCCAACTAACCTGGACTGAAACACTAAAGGCGGAGGCATGTCCATATTCATTAAGGATATCTACACCTCCAGGTTAGTTGCTCAGCATAATGCATCCGAGATTATTCAAGTGCAACTAACTCTGGGCAAGACCACAATCCAAATTGTAGCTTGCTACAGATCCCCCACCATACCCCAGGATTCCCACTCCTCATTTCTTAATACACTGGAAAATATTAGGATACAACCTAACACCCTAATAATAGGCGATTTCAACTACCCTACCATTAACTGGGAAAACTACTCATGTACCAACTCTTGTGCTCAAAGTTTTCTGGAATTCATAAATTCCAATGCCATGGATCAACTTATCCACACCCCCACCAGGGGCAGCAATATCCTAGACCTGGTTATTACCAACATGGGCAAGCGGTGCTCCACACCAGAGGTCAATTCCACGTTGGTCAGATCCATCCACAAGCTAATCACCCTAGACATCCACATCCCTCCCCCACCCCCATTAGGGAAACCACAGTAAAAAAAAATTCTCCAAAGCCAACTTCACGCTTCTTAAGACAGAAGTGGCAAACTTTACAACACCCATGCTGATGGACAATAGAGGCATGACTGCTGAATCCTACACAAATGCACTTTATAAGCACTTACATGAGTGCATGGATCGTGCAATCCCTAACAGAACCAAGATGTTATCCTCCAAAAAAAGGAAGAAAGAAACTGTTGCAAAAAAGAGTAAAATCCCATGATTGGAGAAACTCCCTGGTCAGCCTCAGTAAGAAGCTGAGATCCCTCATAAAATCCTCCAAAGCTAGTTATGAAAACAAAATCACCACTGACTCTAAAGACAACCACAAAGCATTCTAAAGCTATGTCAAGAATCTCAATGGCAACAATCAGATCTGCTCTGAGTTACAGCACAATGGCACTAAATATACAGAACCAACTGATATTGCCAACATCCTGGCAGATAGGTTCAGTACTAACTTTACTCTCCTGTCATCCCCTAAAGGGCCCATCTCTATACCGGAAGAATGCAAAGTTCCTGTAATCATGGCTGCACAGGTAAAAAACACACTATCCAAAGCCAAGAACACAGTATCCATGGGACCTGACAACATCCAAGGCTGTGTTCTACATGAACTACAGAACGAACTGGCACCCCACCTAAGTACCATGTTCAATCATAGCCTCACCTCAGGCTATGTGCCCACTGAATGGTGCACAGTGACAGTTATCCCACTCCACAAAGGGGGAGCCACCACAGACCCCAGAAACTACTGCCCCATTAGCCTAATGAGCCTGGTCTGCAAGGCTATGGAACGTATCATCATGGAACTTATAAACAATGACATTGGTAATCTCCAAACTCAGGACCCCACCCAGTTTGGGTTTGTAAAAGGCAGATCATGTCTCCTAAACCTGATAGACTTCTTTGAAGCAGTCACCAAAGCCGTAGATGAGGGTAAGGTGGTTCACACAGCCTATCTAGATCTCGCCAAGGCGTTCAACACCATCCCCCACTCTGGAATTATAGATAAACTCACTAAACTAGGTATAAATCCCAATGTCACAAGATGGGTTGCCAACTGGCTCACTGACAGACCCCACACTGTGAAAGTAGCAGACTCCAAATCCAACTTCAGACCAGTGACAAGTGGAGTACCACAGGGTTCAGTCCTGGGTCCTCTCCTGTTTGGTATCTACTTCTCTGAAGTACAGGCCAACACAGAAGGTCTTTGGCTAATGAAGTTCGCAGAAGACTGCAAACTAGGAGCCATAATCAAAACTCCAAAAGATGTGGACATCCTACAAAAGAGCCTCGCTGAGACAGATGTCTGATGTCAAAGCCATGGCCTCAAGCTCAATGCCAAAAAGTGCATTGTCATCCCTTTTGGTCAAAACTCAGTACCCATGAACTACCACATAGGTGGTAGTCTACTTAACACCAAAAGTGTGATAAGAGACCATGGGACACAGGTGGACAGTAGTCTCTCCTTTGATAATCACATCACCACAGTAGTCAGGAAATCCTTCTACGTGGCACACCTCATCACAAAAGGTTTCTCATCCAGGAAAAAAGAGGTCATTGTTCCCCTCTACTCGTCACTCATTAGACCCATTATAGAGTACAATGCCCCTTTTGGTATGTACCTCACAAGACATCTACAACAACTGGAAAGGCCACAGAAATACCTCACAAAGAGGATTACCGGCCTCAAAGAGATGCCCTATGCAGACCGTCTCAAAAAACTGCAGCTTTACTCCGTTGTATATCGCCTACTCAAAGGCAATCTCTGCCTAACACACAAAGCTATGTCAAACCCAGAGCTTTTAGACATGCTCCACTTAAAGAAATCCCAATCCCTACGAGCTACATGCTCTAGGGACCTAAACCTCATCACCACAATAAACAGAACATGCTGGAGGGATAGATTCCTGTCCCAGAGACTTCCCATACTCTGGAACAAACTACCTATCTATATCAAACAAAGCTCCTCATTAGCACTCTTCAAGAAAAATCTTGATGATTGGATGGGAGATAGGAAATTCACCCCGGGGATCACTTCTGTGGCTCTGCTCGACAGTGGCACAGGAAAATAATTTTCTTGGGTGGCGAAAGCCAGGTTACCTTTGGCTAGGCTTATATAGGCCCTAGGGCCAATAGCCTAGTATCTACCTATGAACCTATGAACCTATGACGCATGCCAAGAGTGCCAGGAACATGGTGGAATATTAACATCCGTACTGTAAATGCAGTATACGAGAACTTGGAGTCACTGTCAGAGTGCTTTCTTTATTTGTACAAGTGTCCTACATCTGCTGCAGAAACTGTACAGGAAGCAAATGGTCTACTGTGAACAGTTGAAGATGATGAATTTAAATTTTGGCTTGCTGTTTTCAATCGTATAATGACCCATGTTGACATTCTTTACAGGTAACTTCAGTGTCGTACTACAGATGCAACCGCTGTTGAAAAGGATGTGCATACATTTTTGAATTAAACTGATGGTGTCAGATCAGGTATCGACGGTATTGCAGAACAGTATCTACAGACAGAGAACATCCTGTCAAGACGTAGATGAGAGCCATCAGTTTCCTGACCACTTCATGAGACATTATTGATTGCTGCAAAGGAAGTGTGTGATGTCATAAAGTTCCAGGCAACATCATGATTTCAACAAACTGGCCATCTTCAAGCTTCTCAACTACTTCTGCCTGAAAAGCTTTCAACATACATAAGAGAGTTTCCAGAAAATCTATTCACAGCAACAATAGACAACTATCCATTCCTGTTGAGAGGACAACTTAGAACAGAACTTAGAGTGGTGTATCAACGTGAAGACTTTGCAGCAAATGGCAGTGCAGTCCAGATGTTAAAATTCTTGGTGGACAACTCATTAACCAGTGTGTTTTCAGATTTACAATGTGTTGTTAATTATAGCCACCACACCAATGTCAAATGCTGAGGCAGAAAGATGTTTCTCAACATTGAAAAGAATTAAAATGTTTCTTTGTAGTACAATGGGGCAAGAAGGAATGAATGCATTGGCTATGATTTTCCATAGGAAAGGAGTTAACGCAGAGTATAACTAACTTCAACCAAAGAGTTATTGGTTTGTTTGCACAAAATGAAGACAGACAAATGGACTTTATCTATAAGTAACAAACCTGAGAAATACCCAGAGGAACACAATAGAGGCTCTTATTTGGTACTATACTACAAGAACTTATGTAACCCAGCCACTGGGGATGCACAAGCCAGTGCATTTCTTTGTGCTGGTCCCAAGCCCTGATAAATGGGGAGGATTATGTCAGGAAGGACATCCAGTGTAACCTCTGCCAAATTACATATGCGGACAACAATACAGATTTCCATACCGGATTGGTCTAGGCCCAGGTTAACAATGACTGCCACCAGTACTGTTAACCAACAGGGTGCTGGTGGAAATTGGGCTACTGTTGGCCGAAGGAGAAGAGAGGGAAGGCATGCCCAAAGGCGAGATTGCGTTGGTTTGGACATGTGCTGAGGAGGGATGCTGGGTATATTGGGAAAAGGATGCTAAGGATGAAGCTGCCAGGTAAGAGGAAAAGAGGAAGGCCTAAGATAAGGTTTACGGATGTTGTTAGAGAGGACATGCAGGTGGTTGGTGTGACAGAGCAAGACGACAGGAAGAAATGGAAACTGATGATTCACTGTGGCAACACCTAATGGGAACAGCCGGAAAAGAAGACTACAAGCACTTATTTGGAACCAGGTGGAGTTACATGAATAGTGTTTGCTTGGGAAACTTTAAACTGTCCCTTTTGAGCCTCCATGAAAAAGGGGGGGAAGAAATCTAGTATGACCTGTTCCAGACCAGACCACAGCTTCTCATCAAGTGCAGAAAAAGAGTACGAATTACTGTTTGCAGCATACCGCAGAGGTAAGTCTTCAAACCAACCTGTATATACATGTAACAATGTGTGCTGTGTAGAGTATTCAGCATGCGCTATAGTGACTGAGCATTTGTTTCATGTAAATTCGTAAGCATGCCCAGCACTGATCCCATTGCACCATAGCTCCACCCCTTTTAGTTGGCCACACCCCTTCCTTTTGGCCCCACCCATTCAGCTGTCTCCTGCAGCCCCCCTTTGATTTGAAGTCACCAGCCGAACTGGGTTAAGTTATTCATCTTGTCCATAACACAGGTGAGTGCAGCAAGTCAGCTGGAAGCAGCTGAGATCTCTCTAGCAAGAACATTGCCTTTTTATTGTCAATCTTTTTTTCAGAAACTGTTATCAAGAATAAAGGTCTTCCATTACAATCTTTTCCACTAACAGTCAGGTCATTCTCCACAGGAGCTCTATCCTTTGCCAGTTTCAGAGTACAGAGATCACCTAACCCAGCAGAGGCTAGAAGTACGTGAAGTGGGACACAATGCACTAGAGTAGAGTCAAAGCCTATTTATAAGACAAGACCATACACTCTCCTCAGTCAAGACTGGGGTTTGAACAGGGATCAATTCATGATTAAAGACATTGCTTAAATTCTTAAAGTCCAACAGTTCAAGGCTGGGTGGTCACATATATTGGGGAACTGAAATGCAAAATGGACAGGTAGTAATCTGCCTATTGGACTGGTTCTACCATCAAGTCAGAGGATATCAAATCCAGTTGGAACACCAAGTTTAAGATACATCTTTTGCAGTATGCAACAGTAGAAATGACCCAAACAAACCCAAATTGCAGCTACTGTCTCATGGATTACCCACTGGGGCCAGCTGGTTTTCTGAAGGTGTTGTTCTGGTGAATTCCATTTAATCGGGGAGGGGGTTGTTTGCATATGTATTTCATCCATGGAGTGCAATGTCTACACAATGGAATGAGATGATGGGAAACGTCTTGCTCCTTTAAGTATTATTCTCTATGAACTGCTATAGAATGCATGCAGGTATACTATATGGCTGCCCTACTTCATTACCCACCATAGTTATGAATAGCACCTTGTAAAGAAAAAAATATAACACAAAAACAAACTAAGATCCTAGCCTCAAAGACTAATGTGGGACTCTTTCAGTAAGCTCTGTAATATCCTTTGCCAGTTTCAGAGTACTGAGCAGAGTACTGAGCAGAGTACTGAGCAGAGCAATCTCTGGGTTCATAACCCAGAGACTGCCCATGCTATGGAATAGACTTCCCATGCATGTCAAACAGAGCCATTCGCTGACCCTCTTCAAGAGAAATCTTAATGAGTGGAAGGGAAATAGAAAATCACCCTGGGGATCACTTCAGTGGCTCTACTCAAAAGAGGCACTGGAAACTAAGGTTGGGTGGCACGGTGCCAGGGTAATTAGCCTAGGACAAACCTATGTACCTATGAACCTATGACTAACTTCTGAATTCATGAACACTCATAAGGAAGACACAAATATAAAGGTTATTTCAATTAAAAAGTATTTTAGGTTCATAGTTTCTTAGGTGCAGACTAGGCCATCGGTCTTCAGTCCATTACATGAATAATCTGTAACCCACATTAAAATGTTTCCCCAGTTTCAAGTAGGATAATGCAAGATAGTCCGGGTGGAGGGATGTGACACTGCCCACTAAGTTATCTAGGTTTGCCTAAAGGGTGGTAAAGGAGCTACTTCATTTGGCATGCAGTGGAAATTTGTTGCAGCGATGGGAGATACATTGGAATATTATTCTATCATACCAATGTGCTGCATTAATCATTTGATGAAGGTTTAGTTTTCTTTAACTGGGTGTTTCAGGAATCATTTTTTTTATGAAGAAATAGGAGGTCACGGAGGGTCTATGCTTTCATGGCTCAAAAGGAGATTTTGAGGACACTGATCGATACCTATTAATGGTGTCACTGTTCTTTGTTTTGATTCTTACCACTGGCATTATTATCCTTGCAGCTGTCCTTGTCTTCTTTCAGCTTCAGTCTCAGCCATCTTTCTTATCTTTGTTTACAGTTTCTGCATTTGTAAAAGTTGTTTTATTGCTCATAATGGCATAACTGAGTCATCACCAGCTTTGCCATTGTGCATCTTCTTTGTAAAGATGTTACATATCAGAGATACACTTTTTGAGAATTTGTCCCATTTGTTTTCCCTGTGGTGCAACCGTGGAGTTGGTATATGTAATTCTGGGGGTGTGGGGACTTTGTTTTTATAGTTTTTTTTACTCAGTATTTTTGAAATTAGATTTTTGGTCAAGGTTGAGCAGAAAAAGGTATTATTGATTGCTAGTAATAAAACCAATCAGAGCAGTGTCCTGTTGCAGGAGCAGCCTTTAAAACCAACTACTTCACTGGTCAAGTATACTCCAAACTGCTGTCAGCACCTACGGATAACCCATCTGACAACATCTGCACTATTACTTCACCCAGCGCACCATCCACTTTAGTACTCCCAACTTACTTCATCAGCGTTTGTCTTTTCGTCATCCATCAGCTCCATAAGCACAGGTGTTTCCAGACCTCTCATTCCTCCAATTCTGTAAGAACATTATTTTCTCTTACACAGACTGTTTGTGATATTTGCATATTCTGCAGCACTCCAGTCTCAGCCTGCTTTCTCTTTTCCTCCTCCATCTTCCTAGTGCTAAGAAAGAGTAGGGGTGCTTTATTAACATTTACATTCATTTTTCTCTCTCTCTCTCTCTTTGTGTGTGTTTGTGTGCGTGTGTGTGTGTGTGTGTGTGTGTGTGTGTGTGTGTGTGTGTGTGTGTGTGTGTGTGTGTATTTTTTATATATGTTTTTATATATATATATTTATGTTTTATATATATATATATATATATATATATATATATATATATATATATATATATATATATATATATTAAATAATTTATTTACATACTCATTTTTTACATTCTTATTTAAAATTATTTACAAGTTATCAACACAAAAGAACTTAACTAAGTTATATTTCTGTCATTATGTTTTTCCTTTTATATTTACTTTCTATCCCCACACCCTTTCTTCTACAACCATCTTCTTATTTCAGCTGATACATCGTCCTCTTACATTTTCTTGTTATATAACAAATTCTCACATCTGTTTTTCACATCATCCATATTGTCAGAAATAGTACTTTATCCCATTTTTCAGTATTATATTTCTTTACTTTTTATTTACTTTATCATACTTCCCATATAATATCATATTGATATTTATACATTTAAATCCTTCCCATCTGTATTCATGTTTAAATTTTCCCAAAGTTCTCCACACAAATTCTTCTGCTTCATAATTTTTTTCTTCTGTCTTTTATTGCTTTTTCAATGTTCTTTTAATTCTTTCTCTGAGTTCACTATATATATATATATATATATATATGTGTGTGGGGGGGAGGGGCAGGGGGGCCCCCTGCAAAATCGTCATGGCATGTGATGTGTAGTGTTGGTACGCTGTGTACGGATGTTGAGAAAGGTTAAATTCGAAACAGGAAGTGTGTTTGCGACATTCTGACCTTCTCAGCATTCTGAGTCGAAGTGTTTAGTCGACATTTAAAAGCACACTCTTTCACACACACACACACACACACACACACACACACACACACACACACACACACACACACACACACACACACACACACACACACACACACACACACACACACACACACACACACACACACACACACACTAGAGAGAGAGAGAAACTCCCTAGTGAATACTAGTTGCTCATGTTTCCAGATGAAGCCTGTAAACTCCAGTGGAACCAATGGGAAAAAAATTAAACATTAATGCAGAAATTAAAAAAAAAAACATTTTTTTATTTTATTAGAAAGTGTTTTACTTCCAGATTTTATTTTATTTTCCTTCTCCTAAGTCTGCCACCTACTAATTTGTCACAGTCTTGTTCTTTTGTTATTCTTTTCCTGTCCCAATTTCTACCTCTTCTTCCTCTTCCCCTTTTAAAATTGCAAATTGTTTTTCTTTCTGTATATTAATAACCTCAGTTTGAACTGCTATTTCTTCTCTAAGTACCTCTTTATTGTTTAACCTTTGTTCAGTACCCCCCTCCCTCATGGCACTTTCTTTTCAACATCTTCTGTAATAATATTTTCTACTGTTTGTCTTTATTATGAGCTTTCCTCCTCATCTCCTAACACAGAACAGTCAAACCAGAAGTGTCCATATTTTTCAAATTTTCTAGAAATGCCTTAGTTTATTGCTGTATGTCCCCTTTCCCTGCATTGGCCATACCTTTGTTTGTTGCAGTCTTGTACTAAATGATTTTAATCCCCACAGAAATAGCATACAGTCAGTTGACCCCAGTACCTAACAAATCCACTCTTACCATTCACAGTTACTGTATTTGAAATATGTTGAATTTTCCCATCCTTAATATCCATTGTTACCCCATACTTCCAACCCCCCAGTCCATACATTTCTTTCATCATATTTTTTTTTAAATTTCATGTACTTTAGTACATAGTAAAAGAAAAAAAAACATTCTAACCATTATCTGATGTTCTAAATTGCACAATCAGTTTCTTTTTTAGTTGTAGTCCCAAGCTCTAAAATAAATTGTTTCCGTGGTGCTACTACATTTATTTTTTTCAGTCTCAGTCATAACTTTTTCCAGCAAGTTAAAACATTCAAATGTTACTTCACAAACATTTTTAGCCCCTAAATGAATTAATGCTCTTATGTCTTTAATGTTAAATCCTAATGGCAAAATAATACTATCCAAAATGTCATACCAGTTCACATTGCCATCATGTTTACTTTTTATTCTTACCACTGGTCATCTTCTATGTTGCTCTTGAGAAACTGCAATGTCTGCCTCCTCTCATTTCCTTCTTCCATTCTTCTTTGTCTTGCTGCATCTGTATAACTTCTTCTTTCTTATAACAAGAAATTCTGTTGCAGAGGTAAACAATTTACTTCTTCTTGCATTTCTATTAATACTTTATATACGTTTAATGAAGATACATATACAATTGGATGCATTAAACTCAATCCTCCTTCTTTATTATTGACATAAAGAATACCTCTTTTAACAGGATTCAGTCTAGATCCCTATATAAATGTAAAAAGTCACATTCATTTAATCTTGTTCACATGCTAATAGAATCATAAATGTTGAGTCTTTTGGCTTTTCCCGGTTAGGGGTCGCCACAGTGGAACTCCGGTCCGCTAATGATTGGCAGTAGATTTTTATGTGCTGAGTTGCCGGCCCTGATGCACAACCTTCAACGAAGGTACACCGATTCATGCATGTCTCCACACAGAAGACGCTCCAGCTGAGAATCGAACAGGACAACGTCTTACTGTAAGGCAACAACGCTACCATTTGCTAAATGTGCTATTTTACCTAATATTACAGAATTAATTAGATATGCTTTTTCTGGATGAAAGCCAAAATGTTCTCCAAAATGTACAAAAGCTATGAATTTCATATTCATATATTTCCATTGTGTCTCCCTCAGTTGTTCTATTCTGAACTTAATTCCCAAAGTTTCTGTTTCTTCTTTGTTAAATTTGATATGTATTATTTCTTCAGAAAAGCCCAGTCCTTTACTTTTTTTCTTATTAATACTCAATCCTATTTTTTAATTCTTTGTTGAGCATTTCTGTGGCTATACTCATCCATTCTATAGTTTTAACTGCTAATACTATGTCTTCCGCATATGTAAACATCACTGGAACCTGAATTCTCTCTGGTGTATGATATTTCGATTTCTCCACAGAAAAGATTACTTTAGTACCCATTGCATTCGTAACTAGTGCAAGTAAGGTGATGCTTGATGGGCATCCTTGTTTGATTCCACTCTTTATTTCTATTACTTCACTTAATCATCCATTGATTACTAATCTGACTTTATTTTCATGCTATACAGATTTTAAAATGTTTATTATTTTTTTGCTTATATTGTACTCTGTCAAAATCTCCCATAGAGCTTCGTGTTGAATTTTATCAAAGGCTTTACTCACATTACCTGTTATATTTTTAATTCTGTTCCCCTATTGGTTACATCATCTACCATCAAAAGTTCTTGATTTCCTTTCTCTGCTGTTCCAAAGACTGTTTCAGATAGCAGTTTATTTGCTTTGTCTACTATTCTATTTTTATTACTTTCATGAAAATCTTATAATCTACATTATTTAATACCAGTGCTCTCCAGTTTTTATATCTGTTCTTTTTCCCTTTTTCCATATACATTTCATGATACCTATGCATAGTTTTCATCATTTATCCCCTTTTCAAACCATTAATTTATACCTTTAAACAGTATTCTTTTTGCCATTCTTACATAACTTTATACATTAAGTATTCAAGTCCAGCTAAACCTGTAGCTGATGCTACAGTTACTGTTGTAACACATTTTTAACTTCCATTATTGTGATCATTTCTTCTATCCCCTTATTATCTTCTTCGGTTATTTTTATTTAACTCCCATTTACTTTTCTTTATAGTATCACATATAGTAAAGGTATCTAGAATGTGTTTCTTAACTGTTTGCATAATTTATTTTTGTATATTCACTATTTACCTTTTCCATTTCTTAACTCTCTTATTATCTTACTTTTACTTTAAACATTTTGCTTAAGTAAGGTGCTACTTCTATTTTTCTTCCCTGTAAAAATATATTTGTTTGAATAACATTTTTATTTTTTTTCTTGATTCATTTCATATACCATTCTTTCTTTTTTGTATTTTTTTTATGCATTATTTGCATTTCTATATCTGATTATCAATTTTCTTATATTCCTTATATTTATCACTGTCTAGTAATCTTTGTCTTTTTCCATACTAATACTTCTTTTCTATATTTTTCTTTCAAATTTGATCTACCAACTTGTCCAATCTTTGTAAAATTCTCTCATAATTGCTATAATATATTATCTACATACTCATTTAATTTTGATTCGTTAACTCTTTTTACTCCTCTACCTATTTTTATTTAGCCTATTTTTTCTAGAATCTCTATCCATATGGCTAAATGATCTGAAAATCCTGCTATTTTACACCCTTGATGTATTATGGTTAAACTCTCTGATACTATGAAATAAACAGTTTCAGTTTTTAATTTACTTCTTTTATATGTCCATTGTTTACACACACACATATATATATATATATATATATATATATATATATATATATATATGGGTATATTGATTCATATATATATATATATATATATATATATATATATATATATATATATATATATATATATATATATAATATATATATATATATATATATATATATATATATAGATAGATAAATATATATACATATATATGTCTATGTACACACACACACACACATATATATATATGTCTATGTACACACACACACACATATATATATATGTGTGTGTGTGTGTGTGTGTGTTAGTTTAACTTGATCTAGCACTTCATTTAAAGAGAAATAGTCTATAAAAGTAATCTAAGAATGCTTCATCTAATGCTAACCCTCACGGTATTCTAAAACATTACAATTCTGATAATAAGGACAGCTTATTATTTTGTGATGACTGATATTGTTTTCATATAGATTTATAAGTAATATTGCAATTTGCTTTACCACAATGTGTTGGATTGTGTAAGCTGGGTTAGTACTTTTTCCCTTTTTTCCACTGTGAAGTTTGTATATAAAGGTTAGCGTGGATGGTGGAGGGCTTGTCCCCCCCTGCAAAAAGCAGATTGTATTGTTTTTCTTTTCTTTTTCTTTGTTTCTTTCAGTTATGCTGAGTTTAACCAAACTGTGGTTTTCGTTAGCAAGCGTATAGACTTCACCCTAAGCCTACACAATGTAAGAGTGTTAATACGATTAGCAGCAGTGCTTAATGAACATGCTTGCTGCTAAGTAAACCTACACATTTATCAACACCTTTTTATGGCCAGCAGAAGTGTTAATGTCCTTAAAAAGGTGCACAGAGGCTTGAACACACAATGTAAACAATAGTTGTTGCTTGCAGGCAGACCTATTGAGCAAGCATGCATGGACAGCATTATATATGACAAGGATAAATTTCAGGAAGGAATTAAGCTCCAGGGGAAGTTAAAAGGGGAAACTGTACTCAGATAATTAGATTGTGATTAGTTCACAAAGTGCCATAAATAATTACATTGATTTAATAAAAAATATTCCTTTTCACTTTATTGACCCATGAACATAAATTAAAATGGACATGCTGACAAAGGCTGTGAGAGGGACACAAATCATCAGTGTAACAAAAGTGAGTAAACATGATAAATGTTAATGATATGCTAAATTCAGATAATGGTTAACAATGACAGTGCATGCCTGAGGGGATATTTGCAAATAATGCAGTTATTGCATATCAGATGTGAATAAAGAAATTCATCTGTGGTAACTGACAGTACTGGTGTATTCTCTACTTTATCATATATAAAGAAGAATAAATTAACCCTACAAGTGCTGTCTCATGTACATCAGAAACAGACATGTCTTTGCCATTTGTTGTCACTTGTAACCATAAAAGGGGACATTGTACCTTTAATCATGTATCAACCAAGCATCTGTTGTATATTTATGTAAATACTAAGCAATAATAGAATTACAGCCAAAAGCCATCAATTTGCGGTTGTCACTATACATGTTCACTGGCACGTTCAGTAATATTTATGCTACTCACATGATTGTTCTGGGAATGTCTATCTAAACATGCGTGATAGGTATATTGAAGTACACTGCCATTGGAATGTGTATTGTGGAACTGATCAAAGGTAATAAGTTACATCCACATGACTGGCTTTTGAACCCACTTACAGGTTAAAGAATTGCAAGGCTGTCATTGCTAGATGTGTATGATGGAAACAATAGTAACATTTTAGGGCACTGTACATGCCTATGACAATATGAGCATTTTGAGATGAATTACGGTTAGCTGTCCAAGCATAACAATCATGTCATTAAGTGATTTAAAAAAAAAAAACATTTGTTAAGCAGCCTGTATGTAGTGAATGTCAGAAAGCTAGTGACTGTACACATATGCTGTGTATGTATGTAGCAAAATACAAGGACCTGACACATGACACAAATGTGTCACATTGAACAGGCTATAAACTGAATATTGACCTGATATGCATTTTACCATCTGCCTTGCTATAACAAATGTGACATGCAAAATGAGTCATGTTAATGTTGCATATGCGAACATATACATAAGTCAAGAAATAAGTCAAATGTATTCAGTCCACTGACAGAAGGGTTGTGTTTCTGAATGGCATGATGTATAACAATTTGCATAACTGCTATTTTGTGTATATCACAAATGAATAGGTAGCCCACACAAGATATGGGTAAAAATGACAGTCTATTCTCTTAAAACCTGGTTGCCTCGTGGTTTTGGCGTCTTTTCAGGCTTGTTGGCTGTTGGTGAAGCACCCACCAAGAGGAGAAAACGCTGAGAGAAGAAAGGAGCCACTTTTGAGACTTTAAGTATTTTTCCTCTGTTTATTTGCTAAGTTTTTCTGCATAGCCGCCTATTTTGAGCATTTTCTGGCTTGTTAAATTTGATTTCTGCATTAGTAACTGTATTTAGAGCACAACCTAGAGCTGTTTACTGAATTTCCTGTTTGCACTTATTTTTAAAATCGTTTTTTTCTCAAAACTTGCATTTTATCTGTCTTTGGCCTAGCACTCTTGTGTGGGGTCATTTACTGCACTGTTATAACTTGCTGATACTTGTTAACCTCTGCTATCTCTGAAAAACAAAAACAAAAAAATCGTGCTTTTTTCCCACTTTTCTGAGATTTAAAAAAGTTCATTTACAGGCTTGCTGTTCTTGAACTGTTTGTAAGTTTCTGTGTGGCCATTATTTGCTTGGGCTAAAGGAAAGTCTCTCTGTTGATCAGTGGCAGTGAAAAACATTGAGCAGCCTGTCTGCCCCTATGGGAGTGGTTACTGACTTCAAACTGTAGTTTTATTGGCCATTCTTGGTCAATTCCAAAACTCCTTCATCTTCCTCTCTTAAAACCCTCTTTTGCACTGTTTTATGATTTTGAGCATAGCGCAACAGCGGCAGCGCCTAATTGGGTTTAAACTATTCCTGGCTCCACAAAGTCTGCTCTTCACTTTTTCCCTTAGAACTGCTCTATCTCTCAATTTAAACACCATATTCTCATTCTAAGGCCCTTCACTGGTCCAATTAAGTAATCCTACAAGTTAGCACTATTAAACCATAAGCACTACTTACTCTTATACTCTCTACGATTACCCTGTCCTCTATTGGTCCGTCTTAAATTCAGTTTCCCTATTACTCTAGCATGTCCAAAGGTCAGTCAATGGTTTCCTCTCCAGTCCAGCTGGTGAATCTGGGAATTTTGAGGCAATGTTACAACTGTCTCATGTACATGGACAACCCTCTCCTCCTCCAAACAGGTTCAAATATATGTGAGAGATGCAACTATTTAGCCAAACTGGAGGCTGAGCTCTCTCATCTCAAAACTGGTGTAACCAGTGAGGAGGAGAAGGCAACCTCACACAACACAATTCTAGTATCACATAGTCCCACCACATCAGCGAACCAAACACATAAATACACAAAAACATACTCGGAGGCTCTAAATAAAAATCTACCTAAGCAACAGAGACCTCCAAAGCAGACATCCAAGCAAACACTACCTCAAAACAAAACACACACAACACATAACCCACAAAGTCAGTGTGCCAAGCAGCCACAGCCCTTAAGGCTGAATAACACACCTGATATTCTGGTTATAGGTGACTCTATTGTCAGACACACTGATGTCCCGCTCACCAGGCTGAATAAAGAGAAGGTCACAGTGAGCTGCCTGTTGGGCGCTAGGATCCGCCACATAACGCAAGCACTCAGGTCACTCCAAAGCAAATACAAATATGACTCAGTCATTGTACATGCTGGTGTGAATGACCTGAGATGTACCTCCCTGGACTACATGAAAAGAGACATAGAGGAGCTCTCTGATCATGTAGCCCAGGCTGGTATGACCCTGACCTTGAGCAGCATCTTACCCTTACCTAGAATGATGCCACAGTACAAAGACAAAATGATCGATTTTAACAATTGGCTAAAATTTTGGTGTCATTCAAAGGGGATCCAGTGTCTGTCAGCCTGGGATGACATGCTCGACAAGCCACGTTGCTTCGCTAGGGACGGCTTGCACCTGTCACCACTGGGCTTTGGATATTGGCAAAGGCTCTTGCCACCCCATAGTGCCTTTTTTAGGCAAGGCTCAAAAGTCAAACCCACCCCATAGACAGCACAAGGAACAAGAAACTAAGGGTAATGCTGCTAAACGCCAGAAGTCTTAACCTCAAGATGCACACACTCGAAGCTCTCCTCAGTATGGAGAACATCGATATCTGTGCAGTGACAGAAACCTGGTTCAAGGCTCCAGAGAGCACCCCAGCACTACCAGGCTATACCTCATATCATGCTTTTCGGCCCCAAAACCCGGACCGAACCACAAAAGGAGGGGAGTTTCCATATTTATCAAGGATATCCACACCTCCAGGTTAGTGGCATTGCACGGTATCGGAGACCATCCATGTGCAACTAACAGTGGGCAAGACTGCTTTTCAGTTTATAGCATCCTACAGACCACCCTCTCAAAGTCAGGAATCCCATTCGGCTTTCCTGAAAACATTGGAGAACATGAAGATCTCTCCGAACACCATTATATTGGGTGACTTCAACTACCCAAACATTGACTGGAAGCACTACTCAAGCCCCAGCACCTTAGCCCAAAGATTCCTGGAAATTATAAACTCAAATGCTATGGAACAACTAGTCACCACTCCCACAAGAGGGGACAACATACTAGACCTGATCATTACCAACATGGGGACTCTATGCTCCACACCAGAAGTATATCCCTCATTGGTAAGATCAGACCATAAATTAATTTCACTGGATGTCCACATCCCGACCCCACCCCAGCCCAGAAAACCACAGTGAAAAACTTCTCAAAAGCGAACTTCTCACTTCTCAAAACTGAAGTGGAATCCTTCAAGGCCCCAGGGCCAGTGGAAACTACAGCCCAAACTGCAGAATCCTATATAAATGCATTCTACGGACATCTCCAGGAATGCATGGATCATGCTATCCCAAACAAAACCAAGACCCAATCATCCAAAGGCAGGCGCCCAGTCTGGTGGACCCCTGCCATAAATAAACTGTACAACAGAAGGAGGAAGCTACTACATGATAGAGCAAAATCCCTAATAGGGAAGGCATCTCTGATCAGTACTAGCAAAAATTACAATCCCTCATAAAATCCTCCAAGGCCAGCTTCGAGAGAAAAATTGCACAGGACACCAAAGACAATCATAAGGCTTTTTTCAGTTATGTTAGAAACCTGGGATGCAACTCCCAGACTTGTTCTGAGTTGATTCTAAACGACAAAAAATACACTGAACCCACAGACATCGCCAATATCCTGGCAGACAGGTTCAGTGCAAACTTCTCCACCCCCCCCCCAAAAGAGCAAATATCTATCCCGGCAGAGGGCTGCCTCCCAAACATCTCAGATGCTCAGGTGAAGGCTGCCCTCTCCAAAGCTGCTTCCATGGGACCAGATGGCGTCCCAGGTTGCGTCCTACATGAACTACAAGAGGAACTAATCCCTCAAATAAAACAGCTATATAATCTCAGCCTCACTACAGGATATGTGCCCACAGAATGGCGTACAGCAACAGTGGTCCCACTCCACAAAGGTGGAGCATCTACGGACCCTGGAAACTATCGCCCCATAAGCCTGACTAACTTAGTCTGCAAGGCTATGGAGAGGATCATCATGGAGCTCATAAACAAAGACATTGGGGACCTACAGACACTAGATCCTACCCAGTTCGGCTTTGTCAAGGGCAGATCCTGCCTTTTGAACCTGGTTGACTTCTTTGAAACAGTCACCAAAGCCATAGATGAAGGGAAGGTAGTCCATACAGCCTATCTGGACCTTGCAAAGGCATTTGACACAATACCCCACTTGGGCATCATAGATAAGCTATCCAGCTTAAGTATAAACCCCTATGTCACAAGATGGGTTGCAAACTGGCTCAAAGACAGAACCCACAGAGTGAGAGTTGCTGGAGCCATGTCAGACTTGAAACTGGTCACAAGTGGCATCCCACAGGGTTCTGTCCTGGGACCACTCTTGTTCGGTATATACTTTTCTGAGATACAGGCAAACGTGGGAGGACTATGGCTCACCAAGTTCGCAGATGACTGCAAACTGGGCGCCATAATCAACTCTCCAGCTGACACAAACATCCTTCAAAAAGGTCTCACAGAGACAGATAACTGGTGCCAGCGCCATGGTTTAAAGCTAAATGCCAAAAATGTATAGTCATACCCTTTGGCAAAAACAATGTGCCCACAAATTACCACATAGGCGGAAACCCATTAAGTACAGAGAAAGTTATTAGGGACCTGGGGACCCAAGTTGATAGCAATCTCTCCTTTGAAAACCACATTGCCAAAGTGGTTAGAAAGACCTTCTACATAGCCCACCTCATCACGAAGGGTTTCACATCTAGATCAAGAGAGGTAATCGTGCCCCTTTATTCATCCCTCATCAGGCCCATCATAGAATACAATGCCCCTTTTGGGATGTACCTTACCCGACACCTGCAGCAATTAGAAAGACCCCAAAAGTATCTCACCAAGAGGATCAAGGGTCTCAAACAGATGCCATATACTGCTCGGTTAAAAAAACTCCAGCTCTACTCAGTTGCATACCGCCTACTTCGAGGCGATCTATGCCTGACATACAAAGCTATGTCAAATCCAGAATTAATGGACATGCTCCACCTCAGTAAATCTAAATCCCTTAGAGCCACACGCTCGAGGGACTTGAACCTCAGCACAGAAATAAATAGAACTTGTTGGAGGGACAGGTTCATAACCCAGAGGCTCCCTTCGCTCTGGAATAGAATTCCAGTTCATGTGAGGCAGAGCACCTCACTGAATCTCTTCAAGAAGAATCTCGATAAGTGGATGGGGGATCGTAGGTTTGTCCCAGGGATTACTCCCGTGTCACTATTAGACAGAGGCACAGTAAACTAAACCTTAAAAATGGGCACAGTATACTCAAATCAAGGGGTGGCGTAAGCCATACAGAATCGGGCTAAGCTTATAATTGCCCCAGGGCAGATAGCCTAGTATGAACCTATGAACCTGTCAGCACTATGCTGTATAGGCAAAATGTAGTAAATGTCAGGCTATCATTATTTGTGATTATGATGCATTTGTGTTACTGTAATCAATGATATCACATGTTGTACCAGTGTAAGTGCTGCATGTGACATCTGACATGCTGAAATGAATAAGTGTATTAAAGTACAGATGTGAATGCAGTATATTGTAATGTACATCTAGCCCTGAAGTGAGTCTTGTTAAAAACAACAGTAATAACTTTATTACACTACAGTAACATACAACACACCCAGGTAAATCATTAATGAGTATTAGTAATTGCCCTGCTTGATGTAATTGTACATACAGCAAATGCAGATTGGCCTATAACAAATGTTGTTATTCAGTGCCTTGAGGTCAATAACTCCATTCCACAGACACTGGCAAAGGTAACATTACAGAGGCTAATTCAAGAAAGTCTTGACAAAGAACAATAAATCAAAACTGCTTCAGGAAGGCAACAGGATAACCACAAAACATACTTCAGAAAAAATATTTTATTAGACCAAGAACGTAAGCGCTTTCACGGTTATAAAATCCACTTCATCAGACGTACCTCCATCAATACAATAAAAGCTATATATACCTATTTCAAATTTCAGACAACCAATGGCAGTAATAAATCAATCAGTCAATTAACAAAATATATAACATTATAAAATAATTTAAAGTATATAAAATACATCATAAATATATCGTCATATATTATAATATGATGTAATACAAATAAATGAATTATATAAATAGATGAGTTTTAAAAATGTATTATTTAATACCTCTAGCTTTAAGTAAAGGTTTCAGTGAGACCACATCATTTAAGCCCCAGCCCCTATGAGCACCTAACCTAAGGATCCACTTCACTTCTAAATTTTCAGTGGCATTAACTAAATCTCCTAATCTAGTACTTTCATCCTGCTTTTGTAAAACTTGAAAAACAAATGTATGTTTATCGCCTTAGTTCAATGTATGTTTGGCTAAGGCACTATATATATAACCTTTATTAGTACAGTATACATGATCCCTTATCCTCTCTCTCAGTGTACAATTAGTCTTACCAACATAGAATGAATAACATTCTACGCAGTGAGCAATGTAAATTAGATTTTTTGTAGTACAATTACTAGAGTGTCTCAACTCCCATAAGTAACCCATATCAGGGTGTTTAAAAAAATCTAGATTCATCTATCAAGGGACATTGTGTGCATTTTCCACATTTTTTAATACCCAGCCATTCTGATCTATTCAAATTATTCTTATTATTACTCAGTGGATAACAAAGTTGGTGCTTCAAACACTTTTTATTCTTATACACATACGTGGGATGATCTACCACGATGTTCTTTGTTACTTCATTTATTAACAATATATGCCAATTTTGAGCTATGGCTTCTTCCATTTTACAAACATTCATAGTATAAGGTAAGACAACTGCAAATTTTGACTCAAATGCCTTAAAGGCTCTCCTTTCCTGGTTTCTAGACCCATAAGAAAAATAGGGTTTAGCTTGACCATTTCTCTCAGATTTTACTTCAGTATAAACCCTATTTATTTCATGCTCATCATATCCTCTCATTAAAAAAATTGTCTTTAAGTTATCCAACTCATTACTGTATACCTCTTCCTCACAGCATAATCTTGACACCCTCATTGCTTACCCCTTCACAACGTTACAAAAAGTTTTAGGATTATGCATGCTGTTTCTATGCAAAAAAGTAGGCCTATAACAGAGTTTCCTGTACACTTTAGTACTATACACTCCATTTTTAATTGAAACATTTACATCAAAGTAATCTATATTGTCATTCAAATACTGCAGAGTAAATCACAAAAAATCATTACTACTATTAATCCTATTATAAAATTGTATAAGGGACCCTTCATCTCCTTTCCAGAGGATAAAAAGATCATCCACAAATCTCGTGTAAAAAGCTATCTGTGGAACTTGTAGTAGATGTTCAATCTCCCAAGCTACCATCTCCAGATTAGCATAGGTGTTGGCGCAGCTAGTACCCATCGCTACGCCAGAGATTTGTTTGTAGCATATATTTTGAAAAAGGAATACATTATTGTCCAGTACCAGCTCTAAAAGCATGCATAAAAATTCAATTCTACTTATGTCAATGAGTCCTTGCTCTGTCATAAGTGTTCTTACCATTTTTATCCCTTCTTCATTTGGAATGGTGGTAAACAGGGCAACTACATCCAGGGTAACTAATGTCAAGTCGTTCAAATCTGATAAATCATTAACAGTTTCAAATAAACTAGTTAAAAACTGTTCCGCATCCTTTAATACATAATCATACCTTGAAAGAACTTTCTTTAACTCAGTATCCAAATATATTGAGATTGGTTCAGTTAACCTGATCCCACTACAATCGATCTAAATTTAGGAAGAAAAGGATCTTTATGAATTTTGGGTAAGCCTTGCAATTGTGGTATCAAAGGAAAATTAACTGTACAATACTTAAAAAATTCTTTACTTATTACACTCATACAAAAGCATTCATTCAGTGTATGAAATATGTTATGCTGCATAGCATAAATTACATCTATTGAAACTTGTTGATAGGCACCATCATTTCTTAACATTTCTTCCATCATGTTATAATAGTAGTCAGCATCCATGACTACTATCGGTCCTCCCTTATCGGAGAGTCGTATAACAATTCTATCATTACTTTTAAGATTATCAAGTGGCATTCTCTCATTTTTGGTTAAGTTGTGTTCATAATCAGACATTCCCAAAATATTATCACTGTATATAAGGTTCTCACATGCATTTAAGAATGTTTCAACATTAGGCAGAAGTAAGGGAACGTACATACTTTTTCTTTTAAATGTATGTTCTTCATCAGAAATTGCAGGACTATCATTATTAAACATCATCTTCAGTGCTAAATTATGAGTAAACAAGCGAAGAGCAATAACTGCTTCACTAACATCCATAGAACTAGCAGGTATAAAAATCAAACCTTTATTAAGTAACGATGTTTCAAATACAGTGAGTTCATAACCAGAAATGTTCCAAACTATGTTTCCTGGCCCCACATCTTTTTTAAAGTTTGTGTTTGTCGTTGGACCGGTGCTTCTTTCCGTTTGTGTCCTCGAAAGTTGTCTCGTTCTATCGACCCTCTCAGATCCTGCCGAATAGGGAGAGGTAATGCTGGAAAACCCTGCATATGTGTTTTATCATGATAAATTTTTCATCGAACCACATCATTCTTAGAGTGTCCATCAACCTCTATTGATTTAGATGATTCCCCAAGCGGTATCTCCATCGGTGTGGAGTATACAGACTTTGCTGGCATTGGTGATGTTACCTCCTCTTCCAATGGCGCCTCATCTCCATTATTTGAATCTGACGTCTCTTCAGACCTAGGCAGATTCTCCTGCAGACATAAACTCATAGGATCTTGTCGATGGACACGCCTTTCAACCGAAGTATTCACACTCTCTTGTTGACGATCAGCTGTTTTATCCTGCTTCCAAGCTGCAGGATTACGAAAATTATTATGTAGCATTTGTTCATTAAACTGAGAAGTTTTGGGCCAAGTGAATACATGCTGATGTTCAAAATCATGCACATCCCTGGCCAATTTCTTCTTTTTCTGTTCCAACAATTTATTTTCATATTGTAGTATTTTGTCAATAAGTTCATTAACATATAATTCAGTAGAGTCATGCCCATACAAAGTACAAAGCTCATGCTGTTGTCTCAGTATACTTGTAGAGAGAGTAGTCTCGATGGGCAAAAATAAATTAATTAATAATTGTATATATGCTCTACTTGTACTTAAGTTAATTTGCTGCCATTTTGCCAAAAGGTCTGAGTACGTATTGCCATAAGCTGGCATAGTTAAAGTTCTTAAACCTCGTGGAATCACATTAAGGTTCAAGCAGGCTTCCAAATGATACCTCTGGCATTGGAGCCGCTTGAACCTATAAAAATCATTTTCTATGCCTCTCTTCAGAGCGCGTACCTGTATATCATCACTCATGGCGTTCGATGTAGTTTGCTGAAACTTCAAAAACTTCAAAAACCGCTTGGGGAATTATCTAAATCAATAGTGGTTGATGGACACTCTAAGAATGATGTTTTACAAAAAACAGGATGAAAGTACTAGATTAGGAGATTTAGTTAATGCTACTGAAAATTTAGAAGTGAAGTGGATCCTTAGGTTAGGTGCCCATAGGGGCCGGGGCTTAAATGATGTGGTCCCACTGAAACCTTTACTTAAAGCTAGAGGTATTAAATAATACATTTTTAAAACTCATCTATTTATATAATTAATTTATTTATATTACATCATATTATAATATATGACTTGATATATTTATGATGTAGTTTATATATTTTAAATTATTTTATAATGTTGTATATTTTGTTAATTGACTGATTGATTTACTACTGCCACTGGTTGTCTGAAATTTGTAATAGCTATATATAGCTTTTATTGTATTGATGGAGGTATGTCTGATGAAGCGTATTTTATAACCGTGAAAGCGCTTATGTTCTTGATTTAATAAAATATTTTTTCTGAAGTACGTTTTGTGGTTATCCTGTTGCCTTCCTGAAGCAGTTTTGAATTACATCCATTTGGGCTATTATTTTCTCTTTTTGGTGGCTGTTTTCGTTTTAAAGAACAATAAATGACAACAAATATCTCATGACATTCATTACTTAAGGTCTCTTTGCGACATGCATGTACTACAATATTACACTGGGCATGTTCACAAGGAGTTACAGCAAACACTACCATAAGTTCAACTAAACAACACAAACACACAAGAAAGTCTTATAACACAGGCCCACTCACAATTTCAGATGATTTTACAACATGCATATAGTGAGAATATATAAACACTAATGTCTTATAAACCTCTACAGTGTGAGCAAAAGAATTACAGCAATACATGAATGTGTATATGAAGACATGCAATACTGAGCATCAGTATCTGGCAAATAAGTAATGCCAGTGAGCAATCAGTGGCGTGCTCAGCATTTGCATCTTGCTAGCCTCAAACATATGCCAGGGCAGATCTCACAGAGGTGTGTATCAACCAAATAAAGAAATAGGCATATTGGTTGTGTCATGAAGAACACCCTTGAAGGGATTAAATCAGTCTCCTATTGTAATGGGTATGGATCCCCTAACTTGGAGTGTGAGATCTTAAACATGTGGCCCTCTGACTGTGCTATAAATACGTCCTTTGCCTAAGCTACACCTGTCTGACACATTTATGTGACAGACAGATGCTACCAGATTCAAACCCCAGCCTATCATACTACACACTCTACAGAGCTGTGTATCGACAGTGTCAGCCACAGGAGATAGTAATGGAACTTGTCACAGATAACACAAATCAAAGTGTAACATAAGAAAGGACTTTTGATGGTAATTTCTACAATATTAATTTATCAGACTGATGAAAATGAGGTACATATGTCAATGTTCACACAACTGTGATCAGGCCAGCAGCAAAGTTACTTTATCAAGGCAGTTTTTTTCTATCTACATTGTTTTGTAAACACATAGTCCTAACTTCTAACCACATTTTATCTGTGTATATATGCTATATAAGACAGTACTAATGCATGTGACACAGGAGCAGTCACAACACAAAAATCAAAAAAACACCTGCTTCACTGACACAAAATTCCCAAATGTGCTGAAATGTTTTTGAAAAGCATAAAAAATGGATGCAAATAACATGATGCAGTGGTGTTTGTGTCACATTAGTACACTCACATAATGTCTTCCTTTGCTGGAATTGAACAGCCACCTGTGGAAGTCCACAGGCAAATAAAAGGTGTATAAAATACACATGCCACAGTAGAAGTCTTACCACAACTGGCTTGTGTTGCAAACCAGTTGTATGAGGTAAAAGGGATGGGAAGACTTCACTCACTGTAACTGTACACATTACAGTTGTGGTGGATGCCATTCATGCATAGCAGTATACTGACACATAATGATTAAAGCATGCACTGCAGGTTTTGAACACCCACTTATGTAACCACAGAAGCTACATGATATTGTGAAGAATGAATGCACGATGGAAGAAGTCTTATAATATTGCATGATGCTAGGTAAACCCAAACATGTGTGATGCATAATGCAGTTGTCATTGTGACAATAAGCTCCCAATAATGCACGATATGTAGATAATCAGGGATTTGAACCCATGGCTTACTAAGGCAGCAACATACAGAGCATTGTGACATTACTTCACATCAGAGGAGAAGGCTAAGTACTACTATTAGAAAAGGCAAATTTCATCAAATGGCATCATCAGTATTAAACAAAGCATTTCTCTGTAAAAAAAATGAATAGACGTTCTTGTAATAGGAATCCCCAGCTCTACAGGCACAGAGCATATAGGTAGATGACAACATTGTGACCTACACATACATTCACTGTCATACTGACATAATGCTCCTGCTTCAGCACAGGACATATCACCAAACCTACCATCTTTACAAGTCTCTTCTTCTCTCTCAAGATTACTGAAGATTGACCCACTTTAGAAAATAATCTATATACCGTACTCTGCTTGATTGTACATTGCACTGTGATTGTTCATAGAATGTATATACATGTTTTTTTCTATATAATTAGTCTGAACTACTGTGTTACTGCTTACCCTTCTGTATTTTTTTTGTATAAAATGTTTTGATTTCATTTGGGTTGAGCTTAACATTGCTCAGCCATTCAGGCCCCATTACTGTGTTCTTCCCCAAACCTCCTTCAACTTATTTTATGAAAATGAATAATAATAATGTCTTCTTTATTACTGTAGCAAACTGTTTGCTACAACTATAGCAAACAGTTGCTACAGTTTATACTGTGGCTGCACAGAGCACTACAGTGCTTGTGTTTTAATTTTAAAAAAAATTATTCTTTTTAAACTGTAGCAAACTGCTATAACTGTACCAATCAGTTGCTACAGTTTATACCATGCCTGCACAGAACACTAAAGTGCTCAGGTTTTAGTTAAAACGTTTTTGTTTTATTTTTAAACTGTAACAAACTAATTGCTACAATGTAGCAGGCAGTTGCTAAAGTTTAGACCACACACAGAGCACTACAGCACTCAGGTTTGACTGCAAATGCAATACTGGCTTTAAAAAGCCAGTATTGCATTAAAGAGAGATCATGATGGCTGATTCTGCCCCACAACACTTTACACATGGGGCAAATGCACCTCTTGTCCCATCCTAACTACATTACTGCCTGTTTTACTTAATGGTGTTTTGATAACAATCACACTTGTGAAACAGATTGACTGCCAAGCATTCATGACTCAGTCAGGATGATTACATGCAAACAGTAATCATTTGCTTTGTCATTATCAATGTATTTGCTCTTGCCTGGGCAATGTGCAGTGTAAATACAAACATTTAGATAAAAAATATGACAATGCACTTCTGAAAACCACAGATAAATTATGTGTGAAACGGTTGCGTACCATTGCACATCATCTCCATGTGGAAGTGCTGGAGTGAAGATAAAACTTTGCAGAATGAAGTATTCAGTCAACATCACAGTTAAATTGACATATCTTGAGTACAACAATCCATGACCATATACAGAAGTAATACAGACCACTGAAAATACTTTTATTTTTTCAAAATCTCTTCCTGAAGTGCATCACTGACAAACTCATTTGTGCTGCTGGTGGTAAAGTATTAGCAGATGCATAATGATATACCGAGGTGTTGAACGTAGAACAGCAATTAGCAGTAGGTAATGATGCTCCATGTCGATCTTCTCATAAATAAAGAGTAGGGACAGACAAACACATCTGATTGTAATGAAATCCAGAACAGATATGTGTTATGTTAACGTTTTATGAGTCATGATTTCCATATTAATCGTGACACTCACAGTACATTACTCATTATATGGATGATACAGGTGCTGTATTTACACAACTCCCATATCTGGTGACTGTGCACGTATTTGTGACTTGCTGAAATTGCTAATTTGCAATTGTATGTGTTTGTATGACATGGATAAGTAATAAAAAGTCAATACAATAATAACAGACATGTATGTGTCATAATTAACATGAGAATTTAAGGAGGATAGTGGTGAGTTAATAACATATGTAGCACACAGTTACACACATACTATTAATGTGGAAGACATTACACAATTGTATGACACACTTATGGATTCAAACCTTGGACAGTATAAAACATTAGTGCACAGAATGGGGGATTATCTCAAATCACTACATAAGAACTCATACTTTAGTAAGTTTAAATTATATATTGTAAGGGACACTGTCAACAGGTAGAAGACGTATATAGGCAGCAGCCTTCATCACAATTATATCAACTGTAGCATCCCTTAGACTATACGTGACATCAAGCAGCCTAATAAATATGGAAGATTAACTGTATCAGAATTTATTACTTTTAGACTGTTTTCCATAGAGCACTGGACAACCATATTTGGGTGAAGCTAACTGTGCTAATGTAGTCTAAGGCAAAAGCTCACAAGATTTTGCCATAAGATGTGAACTGCCATTTACTGCCAGTTAGCATTTCTGCTCACTGCTAAGTATTGCACAAGTGCTGAGGGCTCGGACTCATAAGACAGAACGGGAAAGAGAGAGCGACAGATGGTGGAGAGGGAGGCAGGGAGCAAATAGGTCACGACAGGAGCAGAATAATGGTGGTTCAATACAATATGTAGTTAACAGCTATGTATAAAATAGCCTTATAAAAACAGTCAGTAAAAGTTTGACACAGTTCTGGATTACAACCCTTGACAATATGCAAAACTCAATCTGTAGAGCTGAGCATTATCTCAGTACACTACAAAGGAACTCCTACATCACACAGTTGAATGCATAGTGACAACTTAGTAAAGCAATGGAAAATGTAGGCATTAGGCTTCATCACAGTAACAACAACAGTAAAATCCCATAAGATGAACATTACATCTACCAACCTAATAAATATGTAACAATAAAACGTAATGAGATAGAAGTGATGAAAAGAGATAGAGACAGGGAGATGAAGATGGACATGCCAAGAGTTTGGTTTATGGGACATTTAGGGCCATCTCTCTGGTGTGTTACTCTGGTGTTTCCTGATTATTAATACATGCTTGCAAATGCCTTATTGCTGCACTATCCAAATGCTATGCTACATTTTTCAACTCCTGCTAGGTTCATGAAATGTCATAACTGGAGATAAATACAGAAGTTCATAGTGAAACACATAATATTATATAAAATGAGATGAAATAATATTTTTACATACATCTGGAATCAAACCATTAACATTATGGAAAAATACCAGTCTATAGCCATGAATTATCTCAACAGACCACACAGGGATTCCTAGCTCATTACACACAGCAGCCTAATAATTGTTAGAGCAACTGTTTCAAAGTAGTGCCTTTACTCTGTTTTCCTACAGTGCAGCTGGTTTAAGCAAATTTGCATGAAGATAACTGGACTAGTGTGGATTATGGCAAAACCTCACCAATGTGGCCATAGGACTTGAAACATGATGGCAAGCTCATCATGCTGAGGACAAAACGTAAAGACTTTTTGATGGGCCATTTCTGGACATGTGTTTGTTGTGTGTTTCTTTTTTTATCAAATTAAATGTGTGAAAAAGCAGTTGATACAACAGATGAAAATGGAGGCAAGCAAAGGGAGGACATGGGGGAAAGAATACAGAATTTTGCAGGATGGCTGTGGCAGAGAACCATCAGTATTCACTTCTTCACAACATATATGCAGAATTGTACACAGAATCTAATGAATCTGAAGAGTCAACAAACCAGAGAGAGAGACAACTGGACCAACTCAAATGTGCCAAGATAACATATAGGCAAAGTGGACAGCTACGGATGAGGTTTGTTTTTGTTTTTTTTGAACTGGTGCCCATTTTTTTGTTTTATATTGTTTTGATTATTTTTTTTTTGGTGGAGAAAGAAGACTTTTAGGGAAGGTCCTTAGGAATAAGAGAGTCAGGTAAGTAGGGTAGGTTAGGTAGCAGGTGCAGACACACAGGACATACAAGACAGACAGGAATGGTGATGGACACACAAGGTGGGGGGACACCATGATTGGGGAAAGGTAAGGGACATCAGAGGCACATCTGTGTTGAGTTTGAGTGCAGTGAAACTCTAGTCCTCACCCTCAGAGCTGTCATCACTGTCACCTGTGTCAGTTTCCTTGGTGAGTACTAGACTTGCCATCATTTGGAAATCCAGCACAGGACCTTTTCAACTATGCTGATTCAGGCAGACAGGCCCCAGTCCATTATGTCTTCTACCAACACTGTCATCTCCTGAAGGGTGACAAAATTGCCACCTCCACTAGTACTGCTCTGGATGGTACCATTGTACCAGCAGCTGGGGCAGAGTTACCTGATGCAGGTGGTACAGGTACAGTCCCAACCTGCACTGTCCTGTGATCTCAGTTTGAAACATTGCCCATGTATGCACCACCTTGCTTTACTTACAGTTTCTCAATTAACCTGCTGCACTCAACTACCATCTACAAAGTAATCCAATCACAGAGCACTACACATTTACATTATCCCGGAAATGGTGACATCAACATCATGTACTTGAGCCAATGCGTACTACGTATTACGCCGATGTTGTAAAGGTCGACTGCATAGTGTCAAATGCCATAATAGGGTCGGTCTTCCAGAGTCGACATTTCAAACACCTTTTACAGGTATGCCTGCATTTTGAGGATCGCACTTTTCACATTCCCACAAGGCACAGTCAACATTATAATAGTAAACCTGAGTAATACATATTGAGGTATCTTCCATACATATTGCATGTGATGTACTCTCCTAAACACATACTTATGATATGTGATGAAACATAATAATTATAACAAGGTTATTGTGGACATACCTATGAAAGTGCATTTTAAACTGGCCATCCTCATATAATTTATATACATTTAACTGGACTCATATAGCAAGCATTAATGATAACATTGGTGCAAAAATCATATTTATGATACTCATATGTATACACTGTTACAGTTCTAAACAAAATTTGTAACAAATATCATTCTGACACCCTCAGTAAAAATATACACAAACTGGATTCAAACTTTGCATTACATGTCCTCTTTCTCAAGATTCACAGCACTTACACCTTGTGCCAAAGAGATCATTAGTTGGCAGGTGCATTTTCTTCATTCAATACTGTCCAGACTGCTGATGGCCACCCACCAGCGCCAGGCTCATTTGTGCAACAGGAGGCAGCCAAATTAAATTTTTAATTTTTCCCTTCAACCATGAACTGTGTTTGAGCCCTGCCAGGTAGCTTCAAAAGTAAAAAAAAAAAAAAAAATACATTTAAAAAAAATGAAAGGGAAATGAAAACAATAAAAGGGTATATCTACAACTGATATGGACATAATTTCAAAGGAAATGTCTGTCTGCCCATGATTACTAATTGGGAGATCTGTTGATGTAATGCGTCATATGTAATCCAGTTTTCCATGTCATGCTACTGTTTTTGTGTTATCACAATTTAGAAAATGCCATATTTCACCTCGTGCATATCACGTTAATACTGAGAAAAGTTAAGTTTCCAACAACACATTTATATGCAAAAATAAGTGTCAGTGGTTATTCTGAACCACTCATTAAAATTATATGTAAGCTGCATTCAAAGCCTGTTACCTGCTCTCTTTCTCTAAACTCAGTGCAATTATCCATTGTGTCACAGACAGAGATAGGTAGTTAATGGTTGCATTTTTTTTCACTCAATAGTATCAAAGTGCTGGGGCAACCCACCAGCACCAGGCTCATTTGCTCTACTGAAGGCAGAACAAATTAAAATTTTATACTTTGTCTTGGGAAGTGAACCATCATTCACTGCTAGTAACCACAGCCAGTCCCTGTTGCACAATGCCAAGCAGCTCACGAAGGATGATGCGGAAAAAAAATTGAGTATCTCTTTGTGATGTTCTCTCAACTTTGGCTGTCTTATTAAATGAAAATATGCACATTACTAATGGCACATGAATACCAACCACATCTAGATTTTAACCTTGATACCATCGCTTGAACATGATTATTTGTCAAAGACAACAGACATATTCATGAAGAAAAGAAAGTAGCTTACATATACTCAAGAGGTGACATTGTATCACTTTACATTAAAAATCTTGTATAAGCCTTTTCATAAGTTTTCCTTTATAAAGTTCCATTAGATGTGTAAATTAATTTTATATTTGCAACAGTTATGTTACTAATTCTTGTTACAATAGCAAAAAGTGTTTTCAGTACTATGTTTTTATTGACCTTTCTTTTGTTAGCATTATTCTCCTTTTTATGCTAGTCTGACATAAATGCAATGTCATATGGATTTATTTTGATATGTGTTTTATTATTTAACTGTTATGTACTTTATATGAATTATAGACATCAACTTGTTACTCAGAGGAACAAATGGAGTGTAAGCATTTAGTAATACAAATGTTATAAAGGGGTTTCTCTCCTAAGTCAGTCAATTTGACCCTTCATTTTTTAACTCTATTCTCCCTGACACACCCTGAGTAAATGTTCATCAAAGTAGTAGGAGTGTGAAACAATTATTCCTGCAGTCATACTAATCATTCACACTTGCAATGTTCGTACTTCTACTATCAGAGTGTGTATACAAAATGATGTATATCTTTCTACCATGTTTACCTGCCCAGCACTTAGCGTAGATTGTGGTGTTCATGAATGCTAATATTCTGACTCTTAAATTGTATATTCACAGTACTCATGGGGTTGAACCTGCAGTATATAAGATAACCTTTAGTTAATGTACTTGTATCGTAGTACAAGAGACTGGATCCACACAATTTCTGATACTGCTATTTGACTTGCAATACTTTTGTACACTTTCAGAACTGATTTTCTGAAAAGGTATGTTGTCATTGTTTCTTACAAAGGAATTTGTTTTGACATTGCTGATGCATTAAATTTCTTGTAGTACTAAATTTCTTAATACCATTGTTTGATATCTGCATTGCTTGCCCATTGCAGTTATCATAGCCATGTATATCAGTTATTTTTTTTCTTTAAAAAGTTGATTTAAGTAAATGCTACCTGCCTTTACAGAACATTTTTTATGACAATCTAAACACTTGTTCCATAAATGCATTACATCAGCATTAGCAATGTCAGGGGGTTTACATTTGTAGTCCAACAAATGTGTTAAGCCTGATAGTGTGTGTGTGTGTGTGTGTGTGTGTGTGTGTGTGTGTGTGTGTGTGTGTGTGTGTGTGTGTGTGTGTGTGTGTGTGTGTATGTGTGTGTGATCAAAACAAGTGGATATCCAAATAACTTTATTCATTTGTAATTAAGTAGAAATTTCTTTGTAATCCACCTATGTAGTACTAAATTACACAGTGTTGTAATCCTTATAGATTTTTACCCAGGCTTTTAATTTACTTTGTTTTGTGGGGGGGTTACATTTCTGTGTTACCTTTGTATGTACTCCTAGAGATCCTTATGTTTTACTTTAGTTTTATGTATGATGCCTGAATAAATTCATATACATTTCATGTTTTGCTCAAATTCCTTTTTTTATCTTCTTATGTTTCATCCCGTACAGGGCTGTGATGCCCAAGACATCAGGTCCCCTGTACCAGATGCAGAAAATGAAGTCATCATAGAGGTACTATGGTGATCTACAATATTAATGCAGTTAGAGGACATGGACGTGATTACCAAAAAATAAGGCATTGTGCCAGTGATATGATAAAGAACACCAAGCATAGGGCAGTTGCCCAGGAAAGAATGGCTACCAGTGGTTATTCTGCTACCAAACCACCACTGACTAAGACAGAGAAGTCCCCAGAAACTGTCAGAGATCCAGGCAGCTCATCAGGAGGCTCATAAAGAGTCATTAATGTTAATGCTGAGGTAGAGGACAACCGAATTGTGTCTACTGCTGAACTTCCTAGTATGCCATAAAATAAATTGTGTGTGTGTGTGTGTGTGTGTGTGTGTGTGTGTGTGTGTGTGTGTGTGTGTGTGTGAGTGTGTGTGTGTGTGTGTGTGTGTGTGTGTGTGTGTGTGTGTGTGTGTGTGTGTGTGTGTGTGTGTGTGTGTGTGTGTGTATACATACATACATACATATATATATATATACACACACACACACACACACACACACACACACACACACACACACACACACACACACACATATATATATATATAGAGAGAGAGAGCAAACAAGATGGGTGGGGAGAAGAGAGAGGGAGAGCGAGAGAGAGACAGGGTGATGGAGAAGGAGACTGGAGAGAGGATTTCTAGCAGATGTGAAGTGGATTGTTCTCTGGTTATGGTGTCATTTGCATTGTGATACTTCTCATCCAACTTTCATCTCCATTTCTTTTGTCTAGGCACATCTAGTACTGATTTTGCATGATCATCTGCACATGGTAGGCACGTTTTGTATTAATGTACATAAAGTAGATTTATGTATACATTGTGGCAGAGGTGCTTGGGTCATGCTACAGGGCACCTCCTGATGTGTGTAGACAGTGGAACTTTGATTTGAGCAAGCCAAATACATATTCTATTATATTCCTAGTTTTAGAATGGGCATCGTTGTATCCTTGCTCAGTGGAATTGTATTGGTTTCTCATGGGTATCATAAGCCAAGGTTCTAGTGTATAACCTGCATCCCCCACTAGATGCTCTTGTGGAAAGTCACCCCTAGCAAGCCTTGTGTACAGGTCACAAGTATGCCATATGTGTGAGTAGTGGAAACTGTGAGAGTTACCTGCATACACAGTATACCCTTCCTTGTTCACCAGGTGAAACATTTATTTCTATGTGTGTGCATTCTATGGCCCCCAAATCCTCAGGGAAGTGTGCTGTAGCATAAAACTGTTGCATGGTTGTTGCTGTCTCCTCTGGGGTGCATATGAACCAAATATAATCCCTTGCAGGTTGCAGCATTGCATTTAGAAAATGATGTATGATTCTAGAAGCTGAGGCTTGTGACTACCCTAACATATCCCCTGTGTACCTCTGAAAAGTCCCTGTAGCTAGTATTCATAATGTCTACCTTTCTTTCCACCAGGACGGGTTCTCCACTATTTCCCTGGGGTCTCAGCTAAAGCTGGTAGAGGTTGCATGTTTCCTCTATTGTATCCCTGTCTACCCTACATCAATCTACAATTTCTGTATCATGCAGTCTATGGTAAATCAAACTGGGTCCCATAGGCGCTGGAACCATAGAGCATGGGGGAGGGAGTGCCCCCCACACAGTTTACAGCTGCAAGACCTGTAACGACATAGGCAAAAACTCCATTAAGGAGGACACAATGGAGGACTCATGTGCATTGCACGCTAACATGAATTTAAACAGAAAAGTGCAAGGAAGTGAATTTAAACAGAAAAGTTCATGGGAAAACTATGTTCTTGATTGCTGCTAGCAATTTAAACACAGCCTTCTACCAGAGTCAACACCCACGGTAAGGAGAACTTTTATGTGCAAGGCTTTTGGTTTGCCGCCTCCCCACCCTGAGGTATTGCAGTGTGTTTCATTTAGGTACAAGTTTTCTCTTATGAAGCGTTTTGCTTGCTTGCTCCCCTCCCAAAGTATTTTGCTTTAGGAAGTTGTGCTCGTTCTCTTGCTGATTCATTTAGGTGCCATTCTGATTCATTTAGGTGCCATTCTCTTGCTGATTCATTCAGGAAGAAGAGGATTTTTTTTTATGTGCAAGGCTTTTAGTTTCCCAAGGGTGTGTGTGTGTGTGTGTGTGTGTGTGTGTGTGTGTGTGTGTGTGTGTGTGTGTGTGTGTGTGTGTGTGTGTGTGTGTGTGTGTGTGTGTGTGTGTGTGCGCGTGAGGTATTGCAGTGTGCTTCATTTAGGTACAAGTCTTCTCTTATGAAGAGTTTTACTTGCTTGCTCCCCTCCTGAAGTATTTTGCTTTAAGAAGTTGTGTTTGCTCTCTTGCTAATGCATTTAGGTGCCGTTCTCTTGCTGATTCATTTAGGAAGGACAGGATTTTTTTTTTTTATGTGCAAGGCTTTTGGTTTCCTAAGGGTGTGTGTTTGCGAGGTATTGCAGTGTTCTTCATTTAGATACATGGGTACAACTCTTCTCTTATGAAGAGTTTTGCTTGGTTGCTCCCCTCCCGAAGTATTTTGCTTTAGGAAGTTATGTTCGTTCTCTTGCCAATGCATTTAGAAAGGAGTGTGTGTGTGTGTGTGTGTGTGTGTGTGTGTGTGTGTGTGTGTGTGTGTGTGTGTGTGTGTGTGTGTGTGTGTGTGTACTTATACCTGATGGTTAGAATTCTCAGGCTCAAACCCTTTATCTTAAGTACAACAGTCTGAATTCTGTACCCATGCCACCACTTGTGATTCAGGGAGTTGAGTCCATAGCTCTCAACTGTCTAGATTTTCACAGAATATTTGGCTCATACGTTTGGTCTGTTCCTCTTAAAATTTGTGGTTTTCTGGCAAATCAGTGAGAAGGAATTCACTAAATAATGATAGCCCTTTAAGTTTCAGTCTTCCTATCTTTTCAGGAAATACATGGTAACACAAAATACTACTCTAGCAGCTTTCTAAGATTATACAAGCAATATTTAAAATGTGTCCCTGGTTTTGGGCCTTTGCCCTCCCACCAATAAATTTCGGCTTTTTCCAGATTTTTTCTGCTGTAAAATTGAGAGATTTAGTTGTGTCAAGTGAGTGGTGCAGTGGTACCGTTGTTACCTCACAGCAAGAGGTTCTCTGGTTTGATTATCACCTGGGGTGCCTTCTGTGTGGAGTCTGTATATCTTCCCTGCATTTGTGTGGGTTTCCTCCCATGTTATAAAGATATGCATCTGGAGCATTTCTCCCTGGGCCTCTGCTGAAAATTGGCTTTATTCCAAGTCAGACTTTCCCCATAAACGAATGTTAAATAAATAAAACATTTTACAAGGAGCTGAGAGCTTCAGGGGAAGAAAAGTTTAGTGCTGCTTATTTCAAGCCTGTTTGCATTGGTAGCAGCACAACAGGTAGTAGCCTTACTTTTGATGCAGAAGGCTGTGGGTTCTACTCCCACAGTATACAGGTGGATCGCTGATACTCTACTGCATTGTACTTTAAAGAGAGTGAATGCTGCAGTCCTGTGAATGTCCTCCTTTGGAGGAGTTACCTAGTAACTCTTAACCTGTTATCAGTTTGCCATCCATTCTCTATTGCAATATTACTAGCTTATCATTTTTTAATGTAACATAGGCAATTTATTCTCAAGGGCAACAGCCACTTTATTTGTAGATGAAACAATGAAATATAAAGTTGTTTCCCAGCAGCAACCTCTTCATTAGTTAGATATCCCATTAATGTGGAATTATTTAGATGGCTTATTTCTGCAGAGATTTTGCATATTTACTGATATTGGTGGATTGTAAGGACAGAAGTTTGAGTAGCCTTTTATGGTTGAAATTTTCTAAAATGGGTAGTTTTGTTATTATTGGTTTATTCATTTTGTTTCATTGCTTACTAGAAGACTGTTCAAAACTATACATTTAAAACACATTCCAACAACTGGTACTGTATTATACAAGGGATATAATTTAATACAATCAGGGAGGTGAATCAAAGAATGCATACATGTATGCATGGCCCAAAAAATGTGATTGAAAACAGCCCAGAGGAAAGTGTGAAAGGCTCAAAATCATGGGCAAATTTTAAGCTTTACTCTTGTTACCAAAGCAATGGATGAAGGTAAAACAGTTCACACCACATTACCTTGACCTGGCCAAGCTTTTCTTACAATCCCCTACTCAGGTGTAGTACAAAAGATGTATAATGTAGGACTTGCATCACTATCTGGATTGCCAACTTGCTCACAGGATGCAGGAGATCAAAATCGGGGAAGAGACCTGTCACCAATGGGATCCCCTAGGGTTCGGTGCTGAGACTCTTTCTGTTTGGCATATATATCTCAAAAGTAAAAGGAAATACCAAAGGGCTTTGGCTGGCTAAGTTTGAGATGACTGCAAGCTAGGACCAGTTATTGAATCCCCAAATGACTTAACCATCACGTAGGAAGGTTTGTCCCAAATAATAACTGGTGTCAAAATCATGGCAATGCCGTCTGAGAACTGACCCAATTGTTTGACATTTAGGAACTTGTGTGTACAGTGACCTAACTTTTGACCAGCATGTGCCCAGAGTCATAGGTTCATAGGTTCATAGGTAGGTACTAGGCTATCTGCCCAAAGGCATTTATAAGCCTAGCCGGAATGTGTTGGCTTTCGCCGCCCCTTAGATTAGTTACCTGTGCCTCTGTCCGGCAGAGCCATTGAAGTGATCCCTGGGGTAAACTTTCTGTTTCCCATCCACTCGTCAAGGTTTCTCATGAAGAGGGTTAGCGAGGAGCTCTGCCTAATGTAGATTGGAATCTTGTTCCAGAGCATGGGAAGTCTCTGGGACAGGAATCTATCCCTGCAGCATGTCCTATTTATTGTTGTGGTGAGGTTTAGATCCCTGGAGCATGTGTCTCGAGGGGATATGGTTTTCTTTAGGTGGAGCATGTCCATCAGTTCTGGGTTGGACATGGCCTTGTATGTCAGGCAGAGGTCACCTCTGAGTAGGCGGTATGCAACCGAGTACAGCTGAAGTTTCTTCAGTCGAGCTGAATAGGGCATCTGCTTGAGGCCAGTGATTCTGTTGGTGAGGTACTTCTGTGGTCTTTTCAGTTGTTGCAGGTGTCTTGTAAGGTACATCCCAAATGGGGCATTGTACTCTATGATGGGTCTGATGAGTGATGCGTAGAGGGGCCCAATGACCTTTTTTGATCTGGATTCAAACTCTTTTGTGATTAGGTGGGCCACATACAACGATTTTTTAACCATTTTGGCAATGTGATTATCAAAGGAGAGGTTACTATCTACATGGGTCCCCAGATCCCTTATTACGTCTTCTGTATTTAGGGGGCTACCACCTAAAGTCACCGAAAGTTTTTCTGTATTGCACAGCTTATAAACAAATTAATTCTGACTAGATCTAGAGATGTTGTTGCCCCTCTTTACAAAGCTCTCATTAGGTCAATCATTTTGTATAATGCCCACTTTGGCATGTATCTGTCCAGCCTCATGCAACAATTTGGAATACCTTCAGAGATATCTTAGTAAAAGGATACAACTCCTAAATAATAGGTCTTGCATGGACCACCTCAAAGATTTATTACTATACCCAGTATCCTATAGAGTGCTTAGAGGTGACGTGTCTGGCATACAAGGCATCTTCCGACCTAATACAGATGGACCTACTGAACATCAGCAAGTCAAATGGCATCAGAAATACTCAGTCCAGGTATCTAAACTGAATGTTGTGGAGAGATGGATATATATCACAGAGGCTACCACTGTTCCAGAACAGACTAGCCATAAAAACAAAATAAAGCTCATCCATCTATATTCAAATACAACTAGGATCTAAGGATGGGTAATAGAAAATGTACTCCGGGATTGCCCCTCATGCCACTAAGGGATAGAGGCAGTTCTTAAATGCTGCATCCCTGACATGGGCCCTCCTCAAATTATCTATGCTATGATCACAGTTATTCTCACTAGGGCTGATGTACAATTATCAGCCATGGAATAGGTAAGACCAATCAGAAAATGTTAATTCAAGCACCAAAAGGGAATTGGCTAAACTTAATATGTCCTCCAAGTGAACCTATGTTGTGGTAGTAAATAGTTATAAAAAATGCCCTTTTTAGATCAGTAAGTGCCCCTCTCACCCTCCGCACCCCCCAAGCCTTCAACAGCTTCCAGCACCTATGCTGGGTCTAAACACCCTTGTCCTTTTCCGCCAAGGTCTGGCAGCAGTAGTAGCAGCACCTTGAATCAAAGCCTGTTGCACTTACAGATTATTGAGAGCAGCACCAGCTCCTAACATTTTTTCCTAGGTGTCTTCTTGCCTGTATTCCAAAGAGTTGTATATTTCAGGGTGTACACAATCACTTTATCCATTCCTGAATAGCACTGACATGCAAGTTTAGTTAATCGGCATGTAATTCAGTTACTTATGCTTTCTGTTATTGTGCAGTTTACCATTGTTTTGGGGCCATGCATGAAGTGCAGAACTATTTAATGAATACCCAATAGCACTCTATTGCATACACAGCTGCAGAACTAGGTGCAGGCATGCATGAACCAGGACCAAACTGTGTGTTAGATCACTTTTATTTCAATCAATGACTTGTGTTACTTCAATGAAATGTTCAGTGTATAAACTTCAAACTCTAAACCTTACATAAGGCCTTCTAAGAGCTTGCCCACCCAATTTATTTATTTATTTGACATTTGTTGTCCAGGAATGACCATCTGAGCGATATCCCTTTTTCAGCTGAGGCCCTGGGAGAAAAACTTGACAAAGTACACAGAAAGTTTACAAAAATAACATTCTTGAGAGCATTACAGAGAATATAAAGTGTAGTTTACAAATTGGTTACAAAATGTTGCAGTTTATGGAGAATATACACAGTGTGTAAAAAATGCAATTGACAAACTATTTACAAGTTATTATCATATATACAATAAAAAGAAAAGATGGAAAGATATGAAACTCTTATGGGGGATAAAAAAATGTATATACAAGTTAGGAGAAGTTGAGAGAGTAGTCGAAACAAGGTGAGAAAGTGAGAGGAAGGCAATAATACAGTAGTTAGGAAGTTTTTACTGGGTATTTACAGTGACATGTCCAGGTATTTAGCAGGTATTCTTTTAGAGTTTTTTTGAATTTGTGTGCATGGAGTATTTTTCTGATAGTCAAGGGAAGTTTGTTCCAGGATAGGGCAGGAGAGTAGCTATATAGATTTTGGTCTATTGATCTTTTGAGCTTATATATTTCTAAGAGTTGTTGGCTAGAGCTCCTGAGAGTTCTCAAGGGAGTATAAACAGAGATGAGTGAGATGTCTGGGCAAGAGGATGGCTTGTTGAGGATAGACTGAATGATAAAGAGTTGAGAGTATATAAGTTGGGGGAACTCTAGCCAGTTTAAAGCCTTGAGTGAATGGCAGTAATCTGAGTTAGAGGTCTGGTTAGCCACAAACCTGGCTACTTTGTTGTAAGTGGTTTCAAGTTTAGTTAGGAGAGAGGACTGTAGGTTAGTTAAGATTTGTGAGCTAGACAGAAAGCTAGGGAGAAGGTAGGCATAGGCAAGAGAGAGTTGAGAGTCTTTTGCAAGGATTTTTTTATTTCTATAAAGTAAGCCTAGTTTTAGGTGGGTTTTCTTTATGTAGTGGTGGACATGGAGGTCAAATTTGAGTTGATCATCAATGATGGCCTCAAGAAGCTTAATGTGGGTTTCAACACTGATGACAATGTTGTTAAGTGATGTGATAGAGAAGGTGGGTTTGAGATTGTTGAGAGAGTTTGGGAGGAATAGAAGTAGCTTGGACTTTTTGGGACTGAGGATAAGTTGGTTGTTAGTGAGCAGGTTTTTGATAGAGTTGAAGGAGTTTTGTGTGAGGGTGTGCAGGTCTGAGAGGGTATTAGAGGTAGCGATGATTGTGGAGTCATCAGCATATTGTATGAGAGAAGAGTAAAGACCGGACATGTAGAGGTGATTAATGAAGATGTTAAACAGTAAGGGACCAAAAATTGACCCTTGAGGAACTCCCATCTTGACAGGGAGGAAGGGAGACAGTGAGGAGAGCATTTAACAGATTGCTGTCTGTTGGAGAGATAGCTAGAAAACCAGGAGATGGATGAATTGGAAAAGTTGAGGTTGGAAAATTTGGAAAGGAGCATGGGGTGTGAGACTGTCAAAAGCTTTAAAATGGTCTAGAAAGAGACAGGAACCAAGTATGTTGGTGTCTCTGACTGGGGAGATAGAGTGTGTAAAAGAAATAAGGGCAGTAGTAGTACTGTAGTTTAGATGGAAGCCATGTTGGGTGGAAGTTAGTAGATTTTCTAGGAGTAGATAGTCCATGAGTTGCTTATGTACACATTTTTCTGATAGTTAGATAGTTCTGTGGAGCTACCTCTCTTGTGGATAAGTAGAGTAAAGAATCGTTTCCAGAGTGAAAGTACTGTGGATTCGTGTATAGCATGGTTAATGAGGATGGAAATAGGGTGGGCTGTGGAGTTTCCAGCTACTTAAGGAAGAGTGGTGGTATGTTATCCACAGATGGAGAGCATGGCTTAAGCTTATGGAGGACATTTTTTATGTAGCTAGCAGGAACTGGTTTCAGTGAGAAGGGATTGTTTTGGTGTGAGGGGGTGGGGGGTCAATGGGGTGAGAAGAGTTAGAAGTCTGAATAAGTTTACTAATAGTGTCAATGAAGTAGGAGTTAAATATGGTGGCAGTTTCTTGGGGAGTGTTATTTGGACAAGCGTTTGGAGTTGCATGGTTGCCTGGGTGAAGGATTTGATTTATAGTGTTCCAGAAATTTTTTGGGTTACTGAAATGGCTTGTCTGGGATTTTATGTAAAATTTTTTCTTATCATTGTTGACTTGTTTTTTGATGAGGTTACGGAGTTCTTTATAGGTTTAGTGGTGGACAGAGGATTTAGTCTTAGTCCAGAATTTGCAGGCATTGCCTCTTTTGAGCATGAGAGAGCAAGTGGACTGAGATAGCCACAGGGAGCAGAGAGATTTAACTCTAATTTTCCAAAGAGGAGCAAGAGAGTTAAGTATGATTATAAATATGTTGTTAAATTTTTGTACTGCTTCATCTAGAGTAAGTTCCATGGAACGTGTCAGCTGTTTTGGACTGCTGCACCTATTTCTGGGTTCAGTATGTTTTGCTTTCAATCTGTGGGCTCTCCCTTGCCTTTTTAAAAGCTTTGGGAACTCAGCAGTTTGTTGTAGTTTCATTTTCTCGGTAGTATGGTGGTTTTGTGGCTTGACAGGCAGAATAACTCATCAGAAGCCTGCATTCTCTTTAAAAATGTGTCTGTTTATGAGTAGAAGCTATTTCCTGTCCTTCACCACTTAATACGTGACAATTTTGCTCTGCTGCACTTATTTCTGAACGCAGTAAGTTTTTCTTTTAATTTATGAGCTCTTCCTTGCATTTTTAAATGCTTTGGGAACTCACCATTTTGTTTTAGTTTCATTATCCTGCTGGTGCAGTGGTTTTATAGATCACTGGGCAGAGTAACAAATCAGAAGCTTGGATTTCTTTAAAAAAAGCATCTGCCTACAAGTGGATGCAAGTTAGAACAGTCGAACAGTATCGTTGGCAGGAGACAGGACTACTTATTTTGATGGCAAGGCCACCTAGTATGATTTTAATTCCTACTCTTAACTCTGAAAATACACTTTAGAACTTCCCTTAAAATAGCAAGTCTCAACACTTACTTATTGTTACTGGCTTACACTAAATATTGTATGAAGTCTTTACTGTTATCTTCTGGGATTTGAGACATAGATAGAGAGAAAATATAATAATAATAATAATTATAATAATAATAATCATTATTATTATTATTATTATTATTATTATTATTATTATTATTATTATTATTATTATTATTATTAGGTTCTGTGTTGGTCTTTACTAACTAAAATATACCCAGTTAGCATTACAGTATTTAGCATTCTTTGACTTGTAATATATAGTAAACCATAATGGATTCACTTATGTCTTACATGTTGGAAGACATACTTAAAAACAAATACATCACTGAATGTTGTTGATGTGGGCTCTACACTAAGTACGAATCACCTGACATTATTCTCTGTGATAACTGTATAAAATTAAAAGAATTCTTTCGTACTTTGGAGGGTAAGAAATTAAGTCATCAAACTTCATGTTCATGTAATAATTTTTCAAAGGACTGTTAGTGAATGTATTAGTTTCTGGAATACTGATAGCTGGAGTGCAAATTCACCTTACAAACCCACAACCCTATAATCAACTAAGTCTAATAATTCTAAAAAAGGGCTAAGTAACATAACAGTCATTATAACCCCTCATATGTTTCTAAAAAAAGGAAAAGATAGGAAAAACTTTGAATCCTGGCAGAAAAAAAACTACAAACAATATGATAAAGCTATTAATGACATCATTTTACTTCGATCAAGCATGATAAACATAAAGGTAAACAGACACACAAATGTAGGCAGTTTGGAGACAGTTTCTCACTTGAGTACACATTCAGATACATGTGAAAATTGCAGTTATTAGCTGCTAGATTCATCGCAACATGTTGTCTCTACAGGTTTTATGTGAAAACTTATACCTCAAATTCATAGTACTAAAACCTATAGTTTTCTCCAGTCCTGACCATATAAAAGGGCCAGACTCTTCCAGCTCAGACAACATTAAGATCAGTCTGGATGTCCTGATGATACCACAACTTTAGATAAAGAAGTACCAAGTCATGCTGACAAATTTGAGCTTTCCCAAATTACACAATGATGTAACAAGGATGATGTACTATATGCACAAGCCACAACTGATTCTTATTCTGCACAAATTTGCATTTCTTGCACTCTTGATACCAAAATGGACATAAAGGTTAGGAAAACTGGGTAAAAGGTTACCCCTAATTCAAAGGCCCAGGGAGAAAAGCTCAAAAAATTCCAACATTGCATAAAGAAAATAGTGAACAGCAAGTAATAAGTAGTCAAAAAATACACAAATTTGAAAAGCTCTGGAAAAACACAATACATGAAGAATATAGTAAACAGAGATACATGTAATCAACAAATATAGATTTAAACAGAGTTACCATTAATTAAAACCAACATCATCTAATAAAAACACCAATATATAAAATGGCAATAAAAGATGTTAACAACTATAGATCTATATGCCTCACTTCCATTCTGGGCAAATGCTCTGAAAGATGTATTACTGAAATATTGGCAAACAACAACACAGATACTGCCATTTTGGACTATTATCAACATGATTTTGTAGAGGGTAGATCTGCATCGACAAGTTCATGTAGGTTTTGATGATCAAATCACTAAGGCAAGGCTTTGACTCGCTTCCTCCTTATCGAAGCAAATGTAAATATATTCTTGATAAAGTGGACCATGTCATGGTTAACTGATAGATCCCAATGTGTAACCATTCAAGGCATAAGCTCTGACTCTTCTTCTATCCATCTTGGAGTTCAACAAGACATCATCTTAGAGTACAATAAAATTTTTTTGCATATGCAATGCAGGCCATTTGAATTATCTTGTGAAAGTACATGGAAAATTCACCACGAGGATTTTACTTCACAAATATTTAATTTACCATAATAGATGTAGACAGCAGCTGTGAGATAGTCCCTTGTCACTGCTCTAAAAATATAGAGCTCCTGTCACTGATGTGTAGATCTTTTTATCTACCAAGAGAGTTCAGCAGTATCAACATTACAGCCGTATACATTCTTCCCAGTGCCATTACAAATGAGGCACTGAACACATTATATCAGGCTATAAATGAGCTGCTAAACTGAAACCCTGAATGTGTTTATATAGTGGTAGGTGACTTCAACCAAGCCAACCTGAAAACTGTTCTGCTTCACTTCTTCCAGCATGCAGACTTTGCAAACAGGGGAGAGAACATATTGGAGAAGGTCTACAGCAATGTTAAGCTAACATATAAGGCAATGCCTCACCTACATTTGGGCAACTCTGACCATCTTCTCATCATGTTACTGCCAGCATATAAAATGATGCTGACCAGGGAGAGACCAACAGTGAGAATATGGCCAGAAGGTGCATTCTTGGTACTCCAAGACTATCAAGAGTACAGACTGGAACATATTTAAAGAGGCAGCTATTGTGAAGCAATGTATCAACATTGAGGAGTACACTGAGGTGGTGATGGGCTACATCTTAAAATGTGTGGATGATGTAACAGTCACCAAAAACATCATCACACGTGCCAGACAGAAACCCTGGTTGATTAGCAAGGTGTATGAGCTCCTGAAAGCAAGGAATACAGCCTTTATGTCTGGAGACAGAGGTGCCCTCAGAACAGCCAGAGCAAATCTGAACAAAGGAGTGAGAGAAGCAAAATGTGCTTATGGTAGGAAAATCCAGAACTACTTCTCTAACCAAAAAGACTCCAGGTGCCTATGGCAAAGTACCCAGCAAAAAACAGACTACAGGCCCTTATCTTCACATTGTGAGAGCAATAAGGAATTCCTTAACAGAAATAACTCCTTGGATAGCATCACTCTGAATACTGGAGTTCCTCAAGGCTATGTATACCTCTCCACCTGGAAACATCAAAAATCTGGACAAGGCACATGAAAAATAGGTACAAATCTGTACGCTGATTAATGTAAAATTTGTATACATAGTTACATAACCCCACCCACTCCATTGGAATTGTGGGATACAAACTTTCAAACGCAAACTGAAGAACAGAACCAAAATACAGCACCAGAGTCCCCCTGCAGCCATTCCAATGTCCCATTACTTGGCTATTTCACCCCATTTACCATAAACACTAATGTCTGCATACTGCTTTACTTCTACAATGATTATGTGGATTTTATTTTTACATTTTGCAGCACAACAATGCACAACACTAATAGACATCTGCTAAACAAAGCAATACTGTCTCACAAGGAAAATAGACTTGGCATTAAAACTTCTCTGCCCTTGAAACTCACATTCATTGAAACAGCATTAAAACCCACACCACATCCAAAGAAAATGCATCTGGCCAGTGGTGGATAAAGATTACCTTTACCTTTAGGCTGTTTTCAAATCATATGCCCTTTGCACACAAAACAAGAAACATGCATGCGTTCTTTGATACAACTTCCTGACTTTATTAAATTATATTCCTTGTATAATACAGCACACTTGTTAGACTTAAGTTAGAGTGCATTTTAAATGTATTGCTTAAACATTTTTCCGGTAGGCAATGAAACAAAATGCATGAACCAATAATGACAAAACTGCCCTATTCAGAACATTTCCATGATAAAAGTCTACTCCCACACACAAACGCATTTTAAATTTATTGTTTGAACATTTTTCCAGTAGGCAATGAAACAAAATACATGAACCAATAATGACAAAACTGCCCTATTCAGAACATTTCCATGATAAAAGTCTACTTCCACACACACTATACACACACACACCACACACACACACACACACACACACACACACACACACACACACACACACACACACACACACACATATATATATATATATATATATATATATATATATATATATATATATATATATATATATGGGATCCGGACACATGCTCGACGAGCATATGTCTGAATCACAAAACATCGAACACACTTACACGAAAGCGCTTAACTTCAACAAGCGCTTCCATGTATGTGTGCCTGTTTTGTAGTTCAGACTACAGTGCAGGTAAGGGAAAATTCCCTTTCCCCACTGTAGTGTGATCTTGGAGTGAGAATAATAAAGTAGGGGGTGTGGGGAGTGCAGGGGGCAAAGCCCCCCTGCAGAAACGTAGATTTTTTTTTGAACTACACATACACAGAAGCGCTTTTCGACGTTAAGCGCTTTTGTGTATGTGTGTTCGATGTTTTGTGATTTGGACATATGCTAGTCGAGCATATGTCCTAGACCCACACACACATATATATATATATATATATATATATATATATATATATATATATATATATATATATATATATATATATATATATATATATATATATATATATATAAAACACTTACATAGAACAATAGTAGTGTATGCCATAGGCATCTTGCACAGCTTCTCGCACTTATTTTCAATTTCAGTTTTTTTTTTTTGGGGGGGCAAAAGGCCAAAAACCAGGGACACATTTTAAACATTGCTTGTATAAATTTGGAAAGTTGCTTGAATAAAATGTTGTGTTACCACCATGCATTTCACTGCCAGGTCTTGAACTCGGGACCCTATGCACTACAGTCAGAGCAACACACCACTAAGCCAAATCAGCAGTTTCCTGAAAGACAGAAAGACTGAAACTTAAATGGCTATCACTTAGTGAATTCACTTCTCATTTCTCACCATAACTCTCAATGTCTTAGCATCTTATAACAAAGTTGGATTATATACCCTAATTCCAATAGCCTCATCCAATGTCCTTTTAAATATTTGTAAACTCTCTGCATTTCTGATTCTCAGTGGAAGAACAGCCCATAATAGCCCTGATCTTACATGAAAGCTGTTCTTCCTTAATTCAGTGTTAACCCTTGGCAATCTGATGAATGTACCAAAATTCCTTCTATTCAGCTGGCGGTTACTGAATATGATGTTCATTGTCACTACCATATTAGTATTGCTCTTACACTTACAGATTAGAATGAGGTCCCCTGTTACCAGCCTATAACTTATTGTAAATAGACTTAACTGCTGCAGTCTGTTTTTACAACAAAAATGCCTTATCTCCATAATTTACTTTGTGTAATACTTTTGAATTATTTCCAGTCATCATATCTGAGTCTTGTTGCAGCTACATACTGCCATACAGCAGAGGATGTTTAGTCTCAACACTCCTTTGAATACAGGCAGCAATACCTCAACATCCCTGCTAAACAGACTGCATCAAATTAGCCTTAATATTAAGGTATGTTTTCCCAATTACAGTTTGAAGGTTTGCATCAAATGTGACACCCATGTCAACAATAAGTCCTAAATCTTTAGCCAGGTTATTCACAGGAATAATTCTAACTATTGCGTAAGGGTGTCCTAGGTTCTTGACACCTAAGTGGAGTGTTTTTGACTTCTTTGCATTAAAAAAATAAATTATCGCTCCTTGACTATTTTTTCAGTTGCATTCAAATATCCCTGTAATCTAATTTGGTCTGCCAAAATTGTCATAACTTCCCTAAAGTGGACAGTGTCATCTCTAATTAGCATCAGTGGCCTCTAAAACAACATTGTATTCCACTCTGTTCTTGTCTTTAGTAATTTTATTCCTGCTATCTCAAATCTATCACCATAGCATATAAAGGATGACCCATGAGTTTTATTTGCATAACCTGATACTCCTCCCCTTTTTATTTATCCTTTATTAATCAAACCCATTATATCCTTGGAGTTTGATGTGTTTATTTGTTTCTCTATACCAAGTTTTTGTCATCATAACTATATCATATTTTCCCACATTATCCTTGCCACTGAATCCTGTATCTCATTACTCAAACTCTTTTGCATTATTTAAGAAACATTTTAAAGTATTTCTCTGTTATCCACTTGAGTACTGTCTTCTAATCTTTTCAAAAAAGCTTAATTTTCCTTAAAAAATTCTGACAAATATCTACTCCCCTGATAACTTGGGTGTTTCTTATCATATGCAAATAACTTCTCTAATAAAAATAAATTTCTCATGTTGTGATAATTTATATTGATTTTCTCAATTTTTCCTTCTTATTATGTTAGTTAACTGCCTTGCCACTTTTGCAAGCACACTATAATAATATGAGGCAGGAGCAATATCACAAAATAGAAACTTGAAACCCAAGTTTTCTTCTAATTTAATATTTACAATCTCTTATTGAAAACTATCTAAGTTAGTTTTCCCAACATTATTTAAGCATCCCATAACTATCCCCAATACACCTTTTTGTTAGAAAATAGTTCTTATATAGCAACTGTAATATCCTTCAACTGGCACCCTTTCAGGCATGATACATTAATGTCTTCCTTTTCCTCTTGGTACCAAATTCTTGACTCCCCTTAACTTTGCATCCCATATGATTAAAGTTTACTTATTGAGCGATGCATAGCCCTTAGTTTGACTAATCACTTTTACTGTAACATCATCTCTTTTCCCACCTAATATTTTTCTTCTCTTGCTAGCTGCTACATGATTCTACCAAGATATCCTGGCCAAGGCTTCTTTTAGTACCAAATTTTACCTGCTTTCCTTGGGTGGAAACATCTTCTCGAAATATTTCCCCTTCTTTTTCAACTATCAGTTTCCATATTTATCAGGTCATCATCATTGTTAACACTGTTTACATCATCCAAGGTCTCACTATCTTATTTTCCTGAACATTGTTTCAATAAAATGATCCCATTGTCCTCAGGGGAAGCATTTTCAGTCTGGGTTTCTTTTTAAGTATTTTAATTACCAGATAGAAGGTTATTGTTCTTCGTTGATAGTCTGGGTAACACTCTCCTTAAAACCATCTTGCCTAGCACTGCTGGTTATGATACATTTCACACAGGATATTTTGTTGATATCCCTGCCTGTCATATTGGTCTACTACATATTGCAGCTATGGCATGCTGACAGATAGCCCCTGCCTAACAAATCTGATAGGAATACATATCCATCTCATCCATTACACCTGGTTAGTACAAATATGTAGCTGTTTGTAGAATAAATTAGCTTTCTCATTCTTTTTCTCTTCTCCCACACTGAACACACCAAACATGCAAAGATGCACAAAGTGTGTCTTGGCATCTTTGCATCACTGCTATCCTCTCACTAGAGCACTGCCTTGTATATGCCCCCTCCCCTTAGGGTTCAAGTGTAAGTCCTCCTAAAATGTAATAAATCACTAAAAAGTTTACTGGCCCAGCAGAACAAAAAAGCAGAGTAGTTGAAAAGTGCTGAAAATAAAAAAACATTTCCTTGTTCCTCCTGGCAATGGAGGCTTAGTCAAACATCACACAGCCTTCTGATAAATGAAATTATATAGACTCATTATATATGCATATATATATATATATATATATATATATATATATATATATATATATCACAAAAAGCCATGAACAGCCCACTAACGGTGAAAACAGTAATCCCAGAGCAATAAACAAAACACAATGCAGTTTCACCCACACAGGTCTAATCATGAAATATAAATAGAACTCTATTATGTAAATAACAATGATATGTTTAGAAGTCTAAAAACATATAAAGAATACAAATGATAAGTGCTTTTGGACAACTTCCTTGTCCTTCCTCAGATCTATAGTAGCCATATCATCACTGGATGTTTATAAAGTAGATTCAGCCAATCAGATATAAGATTTCAGGTGACACACACTTAGGGCCGGTTTTAATGGGATGCAGGTGTTCAAACCAGGGGTGTGTGTCTGCTAGCAAATCGCCAGTGTTTTGCACATCCAACAACAAGGAAGCAATATTACTTAAAAACATATACCAATTGCAAAAGTAAAAATGTGGTTTATGTCACCTGCTGCCAAGGGTGTGACTCCTTTTATGTGGGAAAAATGAACTGACAACTGAAGGAAAGGGTCTCTAAACACGTTAGTGACATCTGTTTTGGTGACGTAGAAAACCCCCTTTATAGACACATTATGGTCAACAGATCACATTTTTGTGTTTATGTTCCTACAAGTTATTTGAGACAATTTAATGGGAGGTGATTTGGTTTTTATGACTGAACAGAGATGAAATGGATTGGTGATTTACTAGCAGACACACCCCCTGGTTTGGTCCGAAAGCACTTATCGTTTATATTTTTATATGTTTTTAGACTTATTAAAGTACCGTTCTTATAAGGTTCAGATGGACGAGTGAGGTTTAAGGGAAGGAAAAAATGTGCACTTTATGTAATGCTGGAGTGAATGATTGTTAAAAAGAACAATGTATAATGTACAAAAATAATGAAAAACATTACCATGTCATTTTTTCTATCAGTGTATGTGTTCCTATGTCATTGCATAAAATGTGAATATTTAATAAAGGTGTATTAGTTAGAAAACACTGACATTAAAATATGATGATGAGAATAGACTACTTGTGCTGCAAGTAGATGACAATCAAAACAAAACAGAGGATATGATCCTACAAGAGAACAAACCAGTTATCTATAGGACAAGAACATTTGTAATGCACAGACGAGACACTCAAATGGAAAAGAAATTGTAACTAAGTGAGCATGGCTCGGAAAAATTCCGTGAATATGTCTATGGTAAAGAAGCTCAGCTGGAACAGACCATAAACATCTACAAAGGATATTGATAAAGTCGTTCTACAAGGTGTCTTTGAGACGGCAGAGAATGTTACTTAAACCAAAACTTGATTGGTTCATAGGTAGTTACTAGGCTTGCAGTCCATGAGATCACTGAGAAGCCTAGACTAATTTTCCCAGTTGTCCGAGAGCAAACTGTTTAGTTAAGTGACTTGCTCAGAGTCACACAGGTAGGCAAATGGAAGCTGAGGGACTAAAACTCTGGCCCACAAGGAGTAGCTCATTAACAGCTTGTAGCTTCAATCCTCTACTCCGACTGCCAGCCTATGTATGAAACCACTCATTATAAATATTTTGAGCAGGGCATATTTACCAGAAAGGTATGGTGAAAAGTTAGAAGAAAAACTGAAGAACTAAAGATTTCTTCCTCAGTAATTTGGATGATGCTAATGACAGAAAAAAAAATAAAAGCATTCCCAAGATGTTCTGTCACTATCTTAGATACAAAGTTAGTGAAAGAACTTACATTGTGAGTTTTGTCTGAGCAAAAATCATCAGTAAGAAAATAAAATCAGTCTTAATGATTTTATTTTTATTTTCCAGGAAAGAAATAAGTTATATCCAGAAATTAATGTTCAAAGTTGACAAAATAATAGTTCCTAATCATCTAAGCAGATAAATGCTTGAGAAGATTCAGAAATCACATAGAAGAAAAATGCAAATAAAGATTTAGATATGCAATATATTGTCCAGAAATGTTAACTCAGAACAGGTAATGCACAGGTATACCATGTGCAGTCTGTACAATAGTATCAGTCCAGAGGAAGACACACTAGTATACACAGTTCTGGGAAGGCAATGGAGTCAATAAGGGACATATCTGTGTCAGGTTTAAGAGAGTGGTGTATTGTTTATGTGTAGATTATCATACCATGTACTTTGAAGTAATCAGACTGACAGACACAAAAAACGCAAGTTTGATTAGTGTATTAAAATCTGTATTCTCAAGACAGGGGATCCCTCAGGCAGACCTCTAAACTGTCCCTATTTTGCAGAAACATTCCTATTTTTAGGTCTGATTTACTCCTGCACAGGATCTCCTTATTTTTGAAGGAGTGTCCCTATTTTCAAGCTTGATTTACCCCTTTGCACAATTTTTTTAATCCCCTTCATCACAGGAAAACAGAAAACTGCCATATATGACCAACATATTATGGTACAAATAATTTTAAATAATAGTAGTAAAGGCTCAGGACTTTACTATTAATATCAAAGGGAATTATAATTGCAAGTCTAAATTCATTGTGTACCTAGTATTATGTAATTCTTGCGATGGATTCTACGTAGGAAGAACTATATGTAGTTTCCATCGCAAAAATTATGAGCACCTGAGGGCAGTAGAGAAACTGGATGTAACTAATGCCCTAGCAAGACATGTTAACTGTCATAACAGAGTTAAAGTGGGTTTTAGTTTTACTGTTATTGACCAAGTTTTAAATGCAGACAAGAGATGGGATGCAGAAGTGGATTTAAACTGGAAAGAATATGCTTGGCAAGTGAGGCTAAACACAGGTGCAGATCCAGATATGAATTATATGGAAAACTTTAAAGCGGTATTATGTAAGAAAGGGTTAAAACAATGCTAATGTTTTGGGTCATGTGACTTGAGCAAACTATAAATGTAAATTTTGTATGTGTGACAACTAGGTCTGAAGAAGTTCTTTGTGAATGAAAGTGCTTACCAGTTGTTTTTTGTTTTAATAAATACTGAGTGTTTAATTGTCATTCGAATTGCGTATTGGATTTATTACATTTACAATTTAAAGAAATTATTACACTGTCACTTTGATAATGTGATTATATCTTGCCAGCATTTTGTCACTTTCTGCATTTTAAATGTTTCTAAGTAGTACCTCACATTCCTATTGGAACCAAGAAGTGTGTTTTTTGGTATTCAAATTTTGTGATAATTAGACATCCAGATTTTTTGTTGGATACTCTTATTGATTAAATATCTGTGTTCCTATTTTCAGTGACTGCAGGCTGAGAGGCATGGATTCCTGATGTTGCCATATAGGACAGTGGTCCACAACATGATAGTCGGGAACTGGGAAAGTGTGCATTACTGAGAATTCAGACATATAACATCTACTATACACTGTGTGTAGTTAAGTGAGCAAAGGGTGAGTACACATCTGGCCTGGATAAAGGTATAGGTAATGGATATTAAAAGTAAAAAGACGGTGTTCTACAGAATGTGAAAGTGGAGTGTGGCTCTCTCAGAAAGGCCAGAAACATGCAGAAAAATAATCTGCCACAAGTGGGCAGTTGTAGAGTTGGAGATAGCAAGACATGTGAGAGATAGACGACATAAAGGGAAAACTTCATAAATTAGACATTTACTTCACATCACTTACAAAGAAACTGAAGTACAGAGTACAGGCAGGGAAATGTAAAACTGATAAAAAGATAAAACAAATAAGTAGATACGAGGGGATCAGGGAAATTTGGACAGAAACCTTAAGGGACAAAAATGGAATGTAAGCATATGAAAAGTAGACAAGACACTTAAGATTCAAGGAAATGAGACACGAGTCAGAAAAAAATTGCTTCACTGGATGTGAAAACAGTGGGTAGCAGGAGTTGAACTCTTGGCTGAAATGCATTGCATTTCATTGCATTTCAGTAGAAACTAGAGCACTTTGCATAATAGGAAGACAATAACTTTAATTGCTTTCCACAAGGGGTAAGCTATGAAACATACTAGCCTCTTAAATCTTACTTCTGTCCCAAGTAACATTAATGAAAAATTCTGTGCAACAGTCTGATGGAGTTCCTGAATGTTAATTCCTGTACAGGTGAGCAGAACTATGGTTTTACACAGCATAACTCATCCCAATCAGTCTTTATCAATTTCTGTGACTAAATCACTACTGAGATGTATACAGGAAAACTACTAGATACCGTGCATTTAGACTCTGAAAGAGTATATATTTTGACACATCATCAGTCATCAGAATTTGAGGAGACAGAGCTTGCAATCCAGCTTTCTAGTCCAAAATTGTCCGCACTGTTTATTCTGGCCACTTGACATGCCACCCTATATTATCTCATCTGTGTCTCATCATGTTGTGAAGGAATATATTATAGTTAACCACATCTTGTTTTTCAGACAATGGGATGTGAGGGCCATTTGCCAGTTTTTATTTTGTATATGGCAGTTAAGGATTTTTTGTGTGCATTTAATGTCCTTGCTCCCATGACTTTAAAATGCAACAACTATTATATGCCAAGTTAGTCTTTTTTGTACCATGCATAAATACTGCTGATTCCTGTATCATACAGTCTTGGGATCCATTAATTCTCAGAGTGTGTCCATCAGTCTCTATTAGGTTTATAGGTTCATAGGAGATTACTTAACAACTTAAGGGCCCTTACAAATCTACCCAATGTAACCCGATTTTACTCAATATATGGCCCCTAGGAGCAACAGGATGGCATGGATTTGTGCCTGTGCATTGAGTATCTTACAGATTGCACCTGTCCAGAAGGACATAGGCACTATCCCATGTGAATTTCTGATCCCCCATCATTTGATCTATGAGGGCCAGGAAAGAGCTCTGCTTAATGTGAATAGGAAGCCTGCTCCAAAGAAAGAGCAATCTCTGAGACACATATCTGTCTGTCCAGCATGTTTTGTTTGAGTTGCTGACTAAGTCTAAATCACTAGGTCAGGTGATCCTCATGCTGTTTGACTTCCTGATGTGCAGCAGCTCCATCGGCGCTGGATTTGTGAGTGCCTTGTAGGTCAGCCATAGGTCACCCCTTAATATTCAATAGGAGGTAGGGCTTTTAGCCTATCCTCATAGTTCATTTTGTTTACATCCTGTGTTTTGTTTGTGAGGAACCTCTGAGGTCACTCCAGCTGTTGTAAATGCCTGGTCAAGTACATGCAAATGGTGCATTGTACTCAATTATTGGTCTACTAAGGGCTGAGTACAGCAGGACTATAATTTCCTTGGATCTGGATGCCATACCTTTATTTACAAGTTGTGCCACATAAAAGGACTTCCTTACTACTGTGGACACATAGCAGTCAAAATTCAGGCTACTATCTATCTGTGTACCTAGATCTCTCACCTCTAAGCCTACCCTTAGGGGTGTGCTACTCATGTTGTAATTTGCAAGAGTATTTGACTTCCCAAAGGGTATGATAATGCATTTTTCGCATTTAGTTTTAGGCCATGGTTCTAGCATCAATCATTTGTCTAATCTAGACCCTAATGAAGGATATCTACATCATTAAGTGATTGAATGAGTGCCCCCAGCTTGCAGCTGTCAGAAAATTTTGTCATCCAGAGGCCTTTCACATTAGCCTTGACTTCAGAGAAGTCTATTCCAAACAGGAGTGGTCCCAGAACTAAGCCCTGTGGCACACCACTAGTGACCCGCCTCTTGCTGGATCTGCAGTCATCCACTTTAATCGTATGTGTTCTGTCTGTGAACCAATTGGCTATCTGTCTATCTAGTGACAAAGTAAAATAAACAGTACACACTCCTGCCAAAGGTGGCTCACAAACAACAAAAATCAAGACTTAAAAACAAGATGTGAGCACACCAACAAAGCTGAGAAAAAAAACAAAAAAAGTCCTAAAACACTTCTTTATTACAAAAGGATGAGCGCTTTCGCGAGGTTACCGCTTCATCAGATCCATATAAAAAGCAACTCAAAGTAAAACATTTATACAAGTTAAAATCACATATAATTAAAAAAAATCAAGTTCACCTTCTACTAATTAAAGCTGGCCTTAAAGGAATACTAGCATTAAGCCCTGGAACTTTACGTGTTTGCAGGGCTATAATCCATTTCACTTCTAAATTTTCCAAGTAATTATTCACATTACCTCTTCTAATACCAGGTTTAACCAGTTGTAAAATTCTAAAATGGAAGACGTTATGCCCTGTTTTAGCCATATGTACTGCCAATGCATTTGTAAGGACTTTGTTTCTGATATTCCCAACATGTTCCAAAATCCTTTCCTTAAACTTACGCATTGTCTTGCCCACATAAAAACTTTGGCACTCCGTGCAAGTTGCTAAATAGACCAGACAATTACTATTGCATGTGGCAGACAACCTAGGGATAAATTCTCTCCAAGTAATGTGGTGAATAAACACTTGTTCTCCGACTATAAAAGTACATGCTTTGCATTTACCACAAGGCATAGTTCCTAGTCTTGGCAAAGGATCAGTCACTGCAACCTTAGGGCCATAACATAGCATCCTTTTCAAATTCTTATTATTTCTCAAAATAAAACTCGAACGAGACCCAACCACTTCACTGGTGGCTTCATCCACTAGTAGTATAGGCCAGTTTTTCCTAATGATATCACAAAACTCAGAAATATTACTATAGTAGGTAAACAGCACTTTAGGATGTCCATGATTCAAGTTACTACTGTGATGCCACCTGTTATAATTCCTGTACTTATCAGAAAAATAGGGAGCTTCTTTATCATTCCTATGCACTTGTACCTCCCTATGAACACCAGTTGTCAATCTATCAAGGTATCCTCTATCCGAAAGATCATGTAAAAAGTTATCAATAGATTCACTCATACCTGTATCATCAGTGTTAAGGCGTGATAACCTCAAGGATTGTCCTTTCACAATATTTTTAAAAATATGTGAGGGGTGCATACTGGATTTATGAAATATACTATTCTTCCAGCATGTCTTCTTAAATCTCAATAAAAATCTACCCAAACAGCAGAGACCTCCAAGACAGAAACGCACTCGACCACCACAACACAACACTAATCATGAGACGCATAACTCTCCTAAACAGTGTGCCACTCAACCGAAGCCCCTAAGGCAAAACAGCATGCCCAACACACTAGTCATGGGTGACTCAATAGTGAGGCACACTGATGTCCCACTCATTAGGTTGAATAAGGAGAAAGTAACAGTCAGCTCCCTGTCAGGTGCCAGGATCCACCACATGACGCACTCACTCAGGTCCCTCAACAACAGGTACAAATATGACTCAGTCATTGTTCATGTGGGTGTGAATGACCTGAGACATAACTCCCTGGACTACATGAAAAGAGACATGGAGGAGCTCTTGGATTATGTAGCCCCTGCAGGTATGACCCTAGCCCTGAGCAACATCCTACCATCACCCAGAATGATACCACAGTACAAGCAGAAAATTATTGATTTCAACAATTGGCTAAGTTTCTGGTGTCACTCTAAGGGGATCCAGTATCTGTCTGCCTGGGATGACATGATTGATAGACCATGATACTTTGCCAGAGATGGCCTGCATCTGTCAACCATGGGCTTCTGGATACTGGCCAGGGCTCTTGCCACCCCTATAGTGCCTTTTTTTAGGTGGTGTTCCAAAGACCAAATTACCACCATAACAGCTGCAAACAAATGCAATCTCAGGGTCATGCTGCTCAACGGTAGAAGTCTAAATCTCAAAATGCACTCGCTCGAAGCACTCCTTAAAATGGAGAACATCGACATTTGTGCTATAACAGAGACCTGGTTCAAGGCAGCAGAAAGCACCCCTATACTACCAGGCTATAACTCTTTCCACACTTTTCGGCCCCAGAACTTGGACCAAAGCTCCAAAGGCAATGCTGTTTCCATATTCATAAAGTATGTGCACACCTCCAGACTGGTAGCCCAACATAATGCATCAGAGATACTTCAGGTACAGCTAGCACTGTGTAAGACAGTGATTCAGGTTGTAGCCTGCTATAGGTCCCCAACCATGTCCCAAGACTCACACTCCACGTTCCTAAGCACCCTGGAAAATATTAGGGTCCAACCTAACACTCTCATACTAGGTGACTTCAACTACCCCTCCATTAACTGGGAAAACTACTCATATACCAATGCACTTGTTCAGTGTTTGCTGGAGTTCATTAATTCCAATGCCCTGGACTAGCTCATTCTTACCCCCACTAGAGGTAGCAACATCCTTGACCTGGTCATTACTAACATGGGCGATCATTGCTCTACACCAATAGTCATCTTCTCCCTGGTTAGATCTGACCACAAACTAATCACCTTGGAAATACACATCCCTCCCACCCCCCACCCCCACCCCTGCAAAGGTAACCGCCATGAAAAACTTCTCCAAAGCTAACTTTGGGCTCCTAAAAACAAATGGTGGCTAACTTCACGGCACCCATGCAAATGGAGAATAGTTGCATGACTGCCGAATCATACACCAATGCACTGTATGAACACGTACAAAAAAATGCATGGATCTCGCCATACCCAATAAAACCAAGATGCTCTCCTACAAAAAAAGGAAGCCAATCTGGTGGTCCCTTGCCATAAACAAACTCTACAGCAGAAGGAGGAAACTGATGCGGAATAAGGTGAAGTCCCAAGACTGGAAAAACTCCCTTATCAGCCTCAACAAAAAGTTGAGATCCCTCATCAAATCCTCTAAAGTCAACTATGAAAACAGAATTGCAGTAGACAGTAAAGACAACCACAATGCCTTCTATAGTTATGTAAAGAATCTCCACGGCATTACCCTGATTTGCTCTGAGCTACTGTACAATGGTACCTCCTATACCAAACCAACAGATATTGCCAATATACTGGCCGACAGATTCAGTGCCATCTTTACCCCCCCAAAGGACCAGTCACAATATCAGTAGATTGCCAGGCACCCAGTATTACTGCTGCACAGGTTAAAACAGCACTGTCCAAGGCCAAGAATACAGCTTCTATGGGACCTGACAATATCCCTGGCTGTGTTCTGCATGAACTACAGAGTGAACTGGCACCTCACCTGTGTGCCCTGTTCAATCACAGCCTCACCTCAGGCTTTGTCCCTACTGAATGGCGCACTGCTACAGTCATCCCTCTCCACAAAGGAGGAGTGACTACAGACCCCGGGAGCTATCACCCCATTAGCCTGACGAGTCTGATATGCAAAGCTGTGAAACGCATCATCATGGACCTAATAAACAAGGATATAGGGAATCTCCAAACACTGGAGCCGACACAGTTTGGTTTTGTGAAAGGTAGATCATGCCTGCTCAACTTGGTTGACTTCTTTGAGTCAACCACCAGAGCTGTGGATGAAGACAAGGTGGTTCATACAGCCTACTTTGATCTGGCCAAGGCCTTTGATACCATTCCCCACTCAGGAATCATAGAGAAACTCACTAAGCTAGGCATGAACCCCTATATCACTAGGTGGGTTGCAAACTGGCTCACAGAACCCACAGTGTGAAAGTAGCTGACTCCAAGTCAGACTGCCGACTTGTCATGAGTGGAGTCCCACAGGGTTCGGTCCTGGATCCTCTCCTGTTTGGTATCTACTTCTCTGAAGTCCAGGCCAACATGAAGGGACTCTGTCTGACAAAGTTCACAGATGATTGCAAGTTGTGAGCTATTATTAACTCCCCAAGTGATGTTAACATTCTACAGAATGGCCTCACTGAGACCAGCGACTGGTGTCAGAACCATGGCCTTAAGCTCAACGCCAAAAAATGTGTCATTAACCCCTTTGGGAAAAACCTGGTTCTCATGAATTACCACATTGATGGTAGTCCACTGAACACAGAAGGCATTGTAAGAGATCTGGAAACACAGGTTGACAGCAACCTCTCTTTTGATCACTACATTGCCACTGTGGTCAGGAAGTCCTTCTATGTGGCACATCTCATTACTAAGGGTTTTGCATCCAGGAAGAAAGAGGTCATTGTCTCCCTCTACTCTTCCCTCATTAGGCCACTCATCAAGTACAATGCCCCATTTGGCATGTACCTCAATAGACACCTGCAACAACTGGAGAGGCCGCAAAAGTACCTGACAAAGAGGATCCTAGGCCTTAAACACTTGTCCTATATGGACAGATCCAAAAACTCCAACTATTCTCTGTCTCATATCCCCTACTTAGAGGCAATCTCTGCTTGACTTACAAAGCCACGTCTGACCCAGCTCTGTTAGAAATGCTACATCTAAAGAAATCCCAATCTCTCCGCACCACATGCTCCAGAGACCTCAACCTCATTACCACAATCAACAGAATGTACTGGAGGGACAGGTTCATAACCCAGAGACTGCCAATGCTATGGAATAGACTTCCCATATATCTCAAGCAGAGCACCTTGTTGACCCTCTTCAAGAGAAATCTTGATGAGTGGATGGAAAATAGAAAATTCACTCCGGGGATAAATCCAGTGGCTCTACTCGACCGAGGCACTGGGAACTAAGGTCGGGTGGCATGATGCCAGGGTAATCCTATGGCTAGGCTTGTAAAGGCCCTAGGGCCATTAGCCTAGTACACACCTATGGACATATGAACGTGCATGTGTATGTGTGAGTTTATGGTGATAAATGTATCAGGAGAAGATGATACAAGAACTCTTAGTTAGTCATGGATGGATTTGTATATGTTTATGTGATGAATTATTGCAGAGAAACTCAAATGGATAAGACTACAAGCACAGGTGATTCACACATAAACTTGTCAACAGGATGAATATCCAAGCTTCACAAGTGGGTTATAGGCAGTATATGCTGTAGCAAAATTGCAGTGCGCCTACCAGATTACTGTTTATGCTTCACAGTAAACTAGAGGATTATTGCAGTTTTAGGTAAGCATATAGATAAGGGTAGTAAAAATGTTATTCTTAGTCATGCCAGAAGATAAATAATCACACCTTGTAAATTTCCAGCAAACATAAGGAGTATTTGCAGTGTTTTTCCATTTGATAGACTGTGAAACAAAACATTGCACAAGGGGCTGAATTACTAAATGATGCACACATGAGATGAGTTACTGTTAAACCATAGATTACACAGTCCATGTGTTAAACAAATAGCTTTGCCCAGACTTGTTACTTCAACTTAGTATGTTTTTTCAGCAGGCCAGAAGGCTGAGAAATAACCCCAGTGATTGAGTCAGTTCTATATGAGTGTTCAAGAGTTAACTGTCCCTCTAGACTTTGTTGCATCAAATAAATACAAACCTATGCACCATCAACCGCTCCATTCCAACAATGATTATTATTTTTTTTTTAATGGGAGTTCTTTGTCTCTATGATCAATGGGGAAAATTACACTGCACTTTACTTATGGTGTAGTAGTCTCAGAATGATATATTTTAGTAAGATAACAGAGAAATGAAGCTACACAAAGTCCCGTTCAGTAGATACCAGACTACTTTAAACAGTATTTCAGTTATAGTACCACAAAAGTACAGAAGTCCAAAATGTCAACAACTTTTTAGTAGCACAACACAGAATCAAACCTTAGAAATTCAAGTATATGGCAATATTGTACCTAAGCTACTGTTAATTATGTGCTAGAGAGGGGATAGAAACCAGAAGACTGTTTTCTTTTTTATTTAATAGTGTGAATTATTTGACATAAGTCTACAATATTCAGCACTGGCATCAGGACTCCATAAAGGACCAAACAAATTGCTCAATGGCTTTCATTTAGGGAATGCTAAATGAAATGATGTTAACAGTCTCTGTTGTAAAGTCTTTCTTGCTGATACTCATATGATTGCTTAGATTTTTATTTATGTAGCCTGACCTTCTCAGGAATATATGTTAATGTGATTCGCTTCAAAATTATTTTAAAAATCTTAATATTATCTTATGTTAGCTCAGTGGTGCAGCGTAATGAAGCCCCGACTGTGATCTGATACAGGTGACCAGGGTTTGATTAGTACTCCTGGCAAGGGAGAGGAAGGTGTGAAGGGGCATGGCTTACTTGCCTATTCCATGTGTAAGGAGGAGTGCATGAACTCGGGGGTGGGTTGTGAAGTGTGATCTGAACTTCCTACTAAAGATCAAAGAGACCACTGATCTTGCTTCAGAAATAGAGTCAGGCTGCTCTGAAAAAAGCCCCTTATGGAAGTCAAAGGAATATCCCTCCACCTCACAGCCTCACTGGATATACATTGTTGATGAGGCATAAAAAAGCAAACAGCCAAAACACACCAGACGGCTGTCTAAATGATGATAACCTCACCAAGTTAATGAGGAAGAAATAAGCTGATTGGCTGGAAGGGAAGTGATGATCAATAGACAATGGGAAAAAAGAGAGCAAAAAAAAAAGTAAAGAATTTTAGTCAACGTAGACCGTCCTTGGCTAATGACTATATTTCCTTCTGCTAGGAATTCACTTGCTGGTCTAAGCATGTTTGATTCCAAGAGAGGATACTTGCCACAGAATGGGACTACCTGCATTTATAATTTTAGCATACCAGTGTACATTTAAGCAGTAATCAATTGCATTTCCTTTCGGTACCTGTGGGAAGTGTTAAATAGTCTGATTGTTCTGTGCAGTTATAATAGTTCTTAAAAAATAAAAAAGAAAGAAATTATAGTGTCTCCCCTCTAGTTCTGTATACTAATTTCAGTGTAACCGATATCATAACTTCATTGGATACTTCTGGCCCTTTCAAAATGTCCACAGACATGTGGATGGCCATAGCACAGTGAGATTTAGGTAAGAAAATGTTAATTGCCGCTGTCACAGAATAACTCCACTGCTTTCCAGTGTTATAGTTTTACATAGGTTATAAATTAAGCCTGGTACACTACATTTTTTGTTAGTAGGACAGAGTTTCACAAGACCTTTGTAAACATTATAGATAAAACATGCAGCTTATCCTTTAGGTGTTATCAGACAGTAGTCATTAAGCAAACAGCGACAGACAGCCCTGACAGGAGTGGTTCTTACAAGTACTACTGTAATCTTGCTACACATGTGATTTGAGAGCACAACACAGAGTGCAAAGGCCTGGCAGTTAAAACCTCATAACTCAAAGGTCATAAAAACTATTTATTTTTGGCATCTTTTACAAGAAGAAACCTTCAATAAATTACTGCATATGTGATAAGGAATGCACTGATATAGTATGACAGATAATGTAAATGTCACGAGTTCTAGGTTAAATTTGGGCTTCTCTAGGGATTTATATTTCGATGACTACAATGATTATTTATTATTTATTTTATTTTATTTTACATTAGTTAACCGGGAGAGTCCAGCTGGATATAGGTCCATTTTCAGTGAAGGCCCGGGAAGAAAAGCTCCATAGCAGTTTTAACATATAAGACGGCAAGTATAACAAAAAGGCACATTTGACAACATACATAAGACACAATGAACAGACGTTAGCATACAACCTTGTTGTAAGAGCTCAGCAGTTAACTAATCCCAATCACAGAATAAACTGATGATGACTGAGGGATTCATTTAGTTTGAGAACACTGAAACTATTCACTGCAAATACTAAAGATTTTATCTGTTATTCTCTTGCCAAAGAAGAAGTCACTTAATCAGCCACAAAAAAAAAAAAAAAAAAAAAAAAAAAACACGTTGCTTGGTTCCTGTCAGTTAATATTCAACTTTCACTTGCAGAAAGGAACACGGGACATAAAATGCTGCATAGAGCTTTTGAATGCCACAGGTCCTCTTTCCTCACATGAGTAAATTGTTCTACTTCTTAAAAAAAAAAGGAAGGAGAGAAACATATTGTTCAAAGACGGTCTGCTTCTCCTAATGTGTCAAGACACAGAGCAGATAGGAGCCAATCAAGGCACTTAGTCTTGTAGACCCTTATTTTTGTTTTAGTCAACCACACTGCATGCATGAACAAGTAGTGCAGTAATAGTTATCCAGACTTTTTGTTTCCATGCATACATACCTCTCAACTTCTTAGAGCAAGAAATCTGGCATTAATAAAAGTGGAACAAAGGCCCAAAAATACGAACAGTTTTTAAATATTGCTCTTACAAACTTAGAAAGTTGATAGAATAACAGGTTTTGCATTAACATGAATTTTTCTGAAGGGTATGAAGTCGGAAATTCAAATGTCTGTCATTAGTTTCTAACGTCAGTCTTTAATGATTTGACACTAATTTGCCAGAAAACCACAGTTTTATGAAATATGGACCAGAAATATGAGGCAAAAATCTGGACATTCTATGAAATCTGTACAGATGAGAGGTATGCATGCAGGTCCACTTCACTTCACTGAAATCCCATTTCACTAACATTCATTTCACTGAGACCAAATCACATAAAGTTCACAACGCTGACAACTTATTTCACTGAATCTCATTTCATTGAATTGTAAGCTATAGACTTGATGTGGCAGTGTGTAGAGTACTGTGAGGCAAGTAAAAGGTATATGTCCTTTTCCCTACCGTAGTGCGACCACTTAGTTTGGTTTTATATTGTCTGTTTTTTGTTAAGAGGATATAGAAGTAGTTTTTAAATTGTGGAAAGAGGTAGCCATTAGTTTTGTGAGTTTGTTTGTGTATGGTTTCCCATTTAGTCTTGTGAAATTTAGCATTTTAAATTGTCGGTGAAATGAGATTCAGTGAAATGACTTGTCAGTGTTTTGAAGTTTAGGTGATTTGATCTCAGTGAAATGAATGTCAGTGAAATGTGATTTAAGTGAAGTGCCCAAGTAGCTGACACCCACAGACTTTGAGATTTGATTTACACACACACACACACACACACACACACACACACACACACACACACACACACACAAGCTCAGTCATGCATGTATGCACCCACACACACACAGGCACACTCACTAGCTCATTCTTGCACCCATGAACATGTATGCACACACACACACATACACACACACACACACACACACAAGCTCAGTCATGCATGTATGCACCCACACACACACACACAGGCACACTCACTAGCTCATTCTTGCACCCATGAACATGTATGCACACACACACACACACACACACACACACACACACACACACACACACACACACACACACACATGCAAGTAAACACACACACATATAATACACACAATCTGCACCACCATTACAATACCACCATCATGTTTGTTTGCTTATTCCTATTTATTTTTTATTCATTCATTCGTTCATTCTTTCTTTCTTTCTTTTCTCTTACATTCTTTGGCTTAATGTAGCTAAAAAATCATAGACTCTCTCTCACTCACTTTAGTCTCCATTAGTTCATCCTGCCCTTCTGCAGTGACATAGTTTGTTCTTGTCTTGGCATCTGACCAGAAAAAATGGAGAAGGGTGTTATTACAGGGGGAGTAAAACTGCACTGACTGAAAGACAAGCACAGAAACAACACAGAAAAATATACTGTTGTTGTCTCTGTTAAGGAACTTCAGCAGAGCAAGAGATCACTGAACCGACTGCTTCCTAAAGAAGTGTGTATTCAACAAGAAATCTAAGTTACCGTGTAGCCAAGAAGGGCATACTCATCTAAATAAAAGAGATACCTAGTCTCCTGAGATGAGTATTGCTCATCCACACTTTATCATAACCATTTTTCTTCAGTACCAGGTTTACATTTGAAAAATTAAAAATACAAAAAATACTTGTAAATGTATCTTCTCCCACTGTGGTGTTCATGTGTGCCCCTGGAATAAGCAGGAAGTGATCACCTGCAGTAAAACAGTTGATAGTCAAGTAATAGTTCCTACTTCTACCTCAAGTTATTCCCCAGTTCATTGGTCTTTTCACATATATGTTTGAACTTGGTCAATAAAAAAGTTTTTGGTGGCATTCCCTTGTGCCCACAGTTTCTCTGGTTTTCTTCCAGCTCACATTAAAGACTGCCCATCTCAGCAGCCAATCACACCTGTGATCCCCAATGCAATATGCAAATACCACCATGCAGGTACAACAGAGTTGAAATGTTATGTCCCCCAAGTAGGTCTGCTTACATCTCTGTAAAGGTAGCAGCTGTGGTACTTTGTCAGGTTACTGCAAACACTGTCTTCTTTAACATTCTAGTGTCTATTTTTATGTTTTAAAAGACCTTACAGGTGCACTTCTTTGAGTTTATTAGCCACTCTGTTAGACTTACGAAATGTTAATGTCAGAGACAGGATGCCAGTGAACCCAGTGTTTGTTCTGGTGGTCCAACCTGTGACGCGTGTGCACTGGCCCAGCAATCAAGGAGCCTCAATACTCACCACTAACACCAGTGAGTGGCGTCCACATTGGGAAGGATAACAAATACACGCACAGTAAAGTACAATTTCCCTTAAGAGCACACAGAGATCACAGTCAGTCTGGGACTGGTTTCTCCTTTTGTCTCCAGATCCCCAATAAGACTCCCCACTGGCACAACTATAGGGTCCAGATCTCAGCCTAGTGGGCAAGCTAAAACCTCCAGCACCCTCTCTGTCCAACCAGTACTTCATGTCCCTACCCAAGTAACTGACACACACACACACACACACACACACACACACACACACACACACACACACACACACACACACACACACACACACACACACACACACACACACACACACACACACACACACACACTTTGAGATAAGAGTTATATACAACCACTTAGACACTCATGGGGAAGGCTGGCACAGGTTCTCTATCTGTGCCCCTTTTACCCAGACTATATGGTAGAAATCACTGCCACCACCCACTAATATTTATCAACTACTAAAAAGGCCCTTATCAAAGGGTGCCCAATTCTACTGTGCAATATTATTATCCAAATGGTAAGTGTAACTGAAAAGCCAAGGCTTATTTGGAGTTGCTTTGTACAGTATCACTATATGCATGCAATGTATTCTAGAGCTTAAATTATCTCTACATAAAACAGCTACAGTTGAAAGGTTTAAAAATATTTAATAATGAATAATAAAAACACAAGACAATACTTTTTACTGCACAGTGCTAGTCAAGAGTTCAGAGATCACAGAAAAATACTTAAAATAATACAGTAGAAAAGTTCTGACATCAGTACTATTTCCTAGCTATATCTAAGAGAAAACACAGTTCTAAAATAAACTTACATCTAGAGCAAAGCAGTGCTGGTGATGTTGGATGTTCTCAAGACAAATGCTAAATGCTCTCTGATTCTCTCTCCTTAAATTGATAACACAGTGCTGCTTCACATTACATCATTCTTAACAATTTTCTAGTTTTCCCAGGCTAACAGAAACTCAGAGGTTAATAGCCGTTTAGATCTTGCAACTGGTCAGGAAGCCAGAGCAATAAAAGAAATCCTACCTGTAAATTCTAGCCATTAACTCTGGCCTCAAAACAATAGGGAGAATTCCTTCATTTAGACATCTCTGCTCCAAGTTTTGACATCAAACAATTAAACAATGCTTGACTTATCAGCTTTCAAACAGCAGAGTGCACTGTTGTTACATTTTTGCAGTTCCACATCTAACAGCATTTTCTTCCATTTAAGAGAACAAGCCTGTGGCTTATATTAATATTTACAAACAATGGAATTATCTACAAATTCTGTCTAGCTAGGCTGGCGGCCTTAACATATCTTCACATACCCCCCCCCCCCCCGGAGAACTAAAGCTAGTTTTTTCAAGTGACCCTTGAGAAAGGTTGCTTGAGAGGGTTAGGTTTATCTGAGTATACCTTACCCCATTCCCTGTCTTGAGAACCCATCTGCATTGGCATTGCTAATCCCACTGCGGTGCTGCACTGACATATCATATGCTTGCAACTGTAGGCTCCATCTTAGCAACTTGGCATTTTGCTGGCTGGCTCTGTGTATCCATGTTAGGGGATTGTGGTCTGTAACTACAGTGAATTTTCTTCCATACAGATAAGGCTGAAGTTTCTGCAGTGCCCACACACTATGGCTAGACATTCATTTTCTACAGCTGCATAGCATTCCTCCCTGGGTTTGAGCCTACGACTGAGATAAACCACTGGGGGCTCTTCTCCTTCTGAAAAAACTCTGGCTAAGTACAGCCCCCACCCCATTGTTCGAAGCATCCACCTGCACAACAAATTATTTGCTGTAATCTGGACTGGCTAACACAGGGGGTCCTTCCAAATCTTCTTTAAGCTTCTGGAATGCCTGCTCACATGCTGTGGTCCACACTATTTTATCTGGCCTGTTTTTCCTTGTCAGGTCTGTGAGGGGAGCAGCTATGGTACTATAACTGGAAAGAACTTTCTGTAGTACCCTGCTGTCCCTAAGAATGCCCTCACCTGCTTTTTGGTAACAGGTGCAGGCCATGCCTGAATGGCTTCTAATTTGGCAGGTTCTGGAATGATCTTACCACTCCCCACTCTATGTCCCAGGTAGGAGACCTCTGCCATACCCACCTGACATTTGCTCGGCTTAATGGTCAACCCTGCCCTCTGTAGTCTGCCCAGCACCTCCCTGACATGCTGAAGGTGCTCTTGCCAGTGAATGGGTGTAGATGGAAATATCATCTAGGTAAGCAAGGGCAAACCCTCCTGCTAAGATATGATATACCAGCCTCTAGAAAGTTGCTAGGGCATTTTTCATTTCAAAGGACATCTTTCTGAACTCATGCAAGCCAAAAGGAGTCACAAAGGCTTTCTTATCTTTAGCACTGGGAGTCAAGAGCACCTGCCAGTAACCTTTGGTAAGATCAATGGTTGTAAGATACTTCCCCCACCCAGCTGCTCTAGGGCCTCATCTGTCCTAGGCATCGGGTAAGCATCTGACTCTGTGTGACTATTTAATTTCCTGTAGTCCACACAGAACCTGGTGCTGCCATCCTTTCTTGGCCACCACTGGGGAGGCCCAGGGACTGTTAGACTCTTGAATTACCCCTAGTTCCAACATCTCCTGTATGTCATCCCTCAGAGTTTGTTTGACTCTCTCAGGCACCCTATAAGGGGACCTGCCTAATAGGCCTTTGGGGTCCTGTGTCCACCTGGTGCTGCATCATGTTGGTGCACCCTGGTTTCCCAGTGAACATGTCCCCAAACCCCTGTAACACTGCTTGGATTTCTAGAACATGGGTAGGAGATAGCTGCTAGGACATTGCTACCCCTTCCACTGAGGTGTCAGTCCGAGCCTCACTGAGGAGATCAGTCACCAGATCTCCCTCAGACTCCTCCTGCAACCCACTGCAAATACTCAGCACAAGGGCCTCCCTATCATGGTAAGATTTCATCATGTTAACATGGTACAATTTGTGCTCCTGCCTAGCACTTATTATTTGAACCAACTCCGAGACCGCACTACATTGCAGTAAATGGAAATCTCCCCTTACAGAGATTTCCATTTACACGCTCGAGATTCTGAACGGTCGATATTCTCGTGTCGACAGTGTCAGATTCGACATTGTTGGCTTTCAAGAATATGATATAGACCGGCATAAAAGGCTACATGAAGTATGATTTTTAGTGGTTGTCAGCTGCAGCTGTCAGTTTGTGAGGAAAAGTGTACATATTCCATGCGACTCACTAATATTGTGTAGGCTTCATGTTAAGTCTGTATGATTTAAGCATGGTAGTGCACTGAGCAGCCATGCTAATCATGCTCATCATGCCTACACACTTGCAAGCACCTTTTCATGACCAGCAATAGTATTTGTGGTAATGGAAAGGTACTTGGAAGCACAAGCACAGAATGTAAACAAAACGGATTGCCTATAGGCAAATCTAGTATATGAGCATTCACTGTAGCCCAGAAATACTAAGGGCAAGTACAGTGAAAGAATTCTGAAGGAAGTGAAGTGAAATGGGGGAATTGTACACAAATAACATTGGTTATACTGCAGAAGTTATTAAGGGGGGCAATGGGCAAAATATAGTCCGATACTGCTGGCAAATGTGCTGAAGTGTCAAGGAAACATTTGTAACATATAAATACTGCCATACCGATATAATCATAATTAATCTCAATGACATTTTGTTATGCACATAAGTAAAAACGGACATGCTAACAAAAGATGTGAGAGGGACATAAAGCTGCAGTGTAACAAAGGGGAATTAATGTGATATATATGTTAATGAAATGCTGAGTTGAGATAACAGCAAGGATAGTAGATACATTCTTGGATAAATCCATAGACTGCAGTTATTGCATATGAGATGTAGATTTAGGGGATTGATGGTGCTGCGGTAGCATTGTCACCTCACAGTTAAGACATTGTCCTGTTCGATTCTCAGCTAGAGCGTCTTCTGTGTGGAGACATGCATGAATGGGCGTAACTTTGTTGAAGGTTGTGCGTCAGGGCCGGCATCTTGGCACGTAAAAATCTACTGCCAATCATTAACGGACCGGAGTTCCGCTGTGGTGACCCCTAACCGGGAAAAGCCGAAAGACTCAACAACAACAACAACAATGTAGCTGACACCACTGCTTTATTCTGTACTAAAGAATGTATACTCAAGAAAAATGAACCTTATAGCTGTTTTGTCATGCACATCAAAAAGGGACATGTTTTTGCCAACAACTGTTATTTGCACCCATAGGAAAGGGATTTATTGCCTATAAACATGCAATATCAAGCATGTGTTACATATACAAATAATAAGTCATCATTTATGTACTTGTTAAGACTCTCTTGTGTCTTTTAGTATATCTACAATCATATTAGGATTATACTTAATAAGTTCAACAAATTCCCAACAAATCGGTAAAATAATCCAATAAAGTCTCATTTTTTAATCAATTTGGAAATTTATAAATTCTCAGTCCTTCAGGGAAAGTCCATCTTCTCAAGCATTTAGTCAAATAAGCATTATCCAGCTGAAGATTTTTAACCTTTTACAGGTCTTTTTCAAGTAAATTAATATTGTCCCTAAGGAAAAATGAATGTTGTTTGGAAAACCTTATATTCTGATCAGTTTGTTCTTACAATTGGAAATATGTAAAACTACCATGTAGTTAACATCACTTACCTTTCTTACCACCTCATAGGGTCCCTCCCAAGCTGCTTGCAACTTGTTGTGTCTGATCTGACAGGAATGACAACCATTACCTTCTGCCCTACAGCATACTCTCTAGCTCGAGCATTCCTGTCATACCATACCTTTTTCTGTTGTTGGGCTTCTGCCAGGTTCTCCTGGGCCAAGCCCATGAGTTCCCTGAGCCTTGTCCTGAGGTTTAGGACATTTGCCACAACAGACTCCTTGTGAGAGTCACACTCACCTTTCCACTCATCATGAATTAAATCTAGGGGCCCCCTCATCCTATGCCCATACAGTAACTCAAAGGGTGAAAAACCTGTGGATTCCTGGGGAACCTCTCTGTAAGCAAACAACATATGGGGCAAATATTTGTCCCACTCCCTCTTAAACTGGTCCACAAATGCCCGTAGCATGGACTTGAGTGTAGAGTTTAACCTCTCAACAAGACCATTAGTCTGGGGATGGTAGGGGGTGGTCTTCAGGTACTTCATCCCACAGTACTTCCACAGACAAGCCAGCAGGTCTGACATGAAATTGGCACCTCTGTCAGTATTTATTTTGGGAAATGTACCCTGCTGAAAATCTCTAACAAATCATTTGCCACCTTTTCTGCCTCAATGGAGGACAAAGCCACCGCCTCAGGGTATCTTGTAGCATAATCTACTACCACTAGGATATATGTTTTCCCTATGGAACTTGGGGTACTCTGAAGTACCACAATATCCATAGCTAATGTCTGAAATGGCTCCTCAACCATAGGCAAAGACGTTAAAGGAGCTCTCACTTTGTTTCCTGCCTTGCCTACCTTTTGGCACTGCTCATAGGTCCTGCAATACCCTGTTACATCTCTGGAAATTCCAGGCCAATAGAAGTTCTGCATAATATGTCTCTTTGTATGTTTTATGCCCATATGACCTGCAAAGGGAATATCAGGGGCTATGGCTAGAAGCGCCAGATGGTAGGATCTAGGCACTACCAATTGCTGTACCCTCTCAACTTCTAGCCCTCCCTCAGGGGTCCACTCTTTATACAGTAACCCTTTGTCTCAGTATACAGATTCCTCCTTTCCTTGAGAATCAGGTGCCTCACTAGCTACCTGCCTCAGATCTTGCAATGTAGGGTCTGAGAGCTGAGCCTGTCTCAACTCTCAATTTGTAACCCTTCCCAGTTCCCCTTCCACAGTGGTGCCTCACTGTCAGCCTGGGTACTATTACTCACCTCTACCTTTGCAGTCACTCTGTCCAAGGGAACATCAGTACCCACAAGCAGCTGTGGCTCAACTTCACTCTCACTGCTACAGCATAGCTTCCTCCCTGAAGTAACAACCTCACCAGTCCTGGCTGCAAGTATGTGGTATGTCTGGGTCTCCCCCAGGCTACCTGACCCACATGCTTGTCTCGAAGCCTGACTGCATGTAACTGCATTAACACATAGTACTGCCTCATCAAAATTCTTCCCTATCAGGACATCTGCAGGATGGTAGTTCAGTACCCCTGTTGTCCCAAAACAACCTACTATTGGGATTTTGTCTTCCCCACTTACTGGCTCTTTCACCTTTTGTTCCCCACCTTGCATCCATGGACATCTGTATGCCACATGGCCCCACTGGTTGCATTCAAAACATTTAACCCTACGTCCTGGATGTGTGCCTGGACTAGTGGCTTCCCCCGCTACTGGCAGATTCTGTTGGGGCAGTGGGCTACCCACCATGGGTTCCTGTAGATCCATGAGCAATACTTAGGGTCCCTTTTCTGTGCAGGGATGCCCTGCTTGCTAGGTATAGGTCTCCCTTCTTCCCCAACTCCTCTGAAGTAGCAGATTGTCTATCAGCTAACCAGATCCTCATGTCGCCAGGCAAAGCGCTAAGGGCTTGTTCCCTCACCAAAAGGTCTGCCAGCCTTCAAAAGTGGTAACCTGACATCCACTCACCCACCTATGAAAATAAGTGCTCAGTTCAGCAACATATTCACACACACTTTAATCTGCCTTGTGTCTATGCTCACAAAACTTTTTCCTATATGTTTCAAGTGTTAGCTTAAAAAATTCTAACAAACAGTTCTTAACAGCAGTATAATCAAAACATTCATGATCAGAAATTTTGGGCAACACAGTTACAGCTATACCATGGAGTAAGTGGGTCAGGAACCGTACCCAGAGTCTTTATACTGTTTACATACCATCTCAAACATATGATTGAAACTATCAAAATGATCTCCCTCTTTAAACTGCGGAAGAAATTTACTGACCTTTTGTACTTCTGGGGTCCAGTTACTCCCTTCCCCATTACCGCCATGACTCTGGCGAAGAGTCAGCATCTCCTTTTCATGCTGCCTCTGCCTTTCTTTCTCCTCAGATTCCAGGCATAGCAGTTTTGCATTCTCTTCAGCCTGTAGACATCTCAGTCTCTCTGCTGCTGCTGTTTCTAAATGCCTGGCCTCCAACTCAAGTCTCTTTAGTTCCAGATGGATTTTTAAGTCCTCTGCAGAAAGGCTGAGCTGTCCATTCTCTGAGTGTTGTACATTTCCCCAGCCAGTCTGATCGTCCTCCTGATTGCTGTTTCTGATGCAGCTGTGACCAAAGCTGCAATCATGTCTACCTTAGTCAGGTTTCCATGCACCAATCCCCTAGCCTGCCACATCTCAGCCAGCTGGCTTTTTGTCAACTTTCCGTACTCCTCTGCTGATATGCTTGCCTGCTCTCCCTGACTAACTAAGCTAACAAAAGAAATAAAACAATTGTGATCTGAACTCTGAGTATTCACTGTGTGGCTGATTTAGAGTAAAAAAGCACCTTCAGTGATCACTGTACACAAGCTATAGGCATTCACACTAACCACACCACTACAAGTCAATTAGTATGTGCCAACCAATTAATATGTGGTGTGGATATCCCACCACTGCCACCAATTAATATGTGATGTC